>NW_016157525.1:246738-265088 GCF_001687245.7 Rhagoletis zephyria
ATTTATGTGGCAACCCTGTTGCGAAATACTCTGGAATGGATGGTACATATCTTTTGATCGTATATGTACTGTGTATACATAAAAAAAAATGTTGATTGAAATTAACAAAATAAAAATTTGTATTACATAGAAACGTGGCAACCCTGATGGAAAATATTTTCTGACCAATGTTCTTAACAATACCTTTCATTGGATATCCATATTGCGATGTTTTAAATAAATTGTGTAGAATCGAAAATAAGTGGAAACCTTACACTATTATCCTAAGAGATAACAGTTTGTATATAGGGAAAGCATTGTTTAAGAATCTTCTCTTGGTACTCATAAATAGTAATATTTTACCTTTTTTAACAAAAAATTAAATAAATATGCGATTCAAAATAGGTGGCAACCCTATTAAAAATATTTTTAATTATGGATCATTAAAATACCTTCCATTTGATACCCATATTATGATGTTTTAATTAATTCGTAACAAATTTCGAATAGGTGGCAACCTTATACGAGTCTTCTCGGGGATAATGCCTATTCAGATAACCTTAAAATCCAAAACATCATCGGTGTACAAAATTACATCGAAATCGTTAGAGCCGTTTCCGAGAACCCTGTGGATATATGTATATAGAATTGCTCGTTTAATATAATAAGATAAGGAACTCAAGTAAAAACACTTGCAACCAGCGTTGCCGCGAGCTTGAAAAAAAAAATATCAGTTGCCAAGCAGAAAAAATATCAAAAAGTATCAAAAGCAAACACAACTGTTATTTTTTAAACTTTTATTTGATAAACAAATAATAAATAAAATTTTATAAATAAACCCATAGTTATAAAAAAATTTGTATGCTTATTTGCATAACGAAAAACAAATTTATAGGGCCCCTAAACCACAAAAAATCATTGCGCAACCCGAGACTTCTACAAGTCAATATTGTGGAAATTACTACACAATAAAATTGCGCAAACCATATATTGGAGATACGCTGGTGAAGTAAATATGTGCAAAATATCTAAATGTGCGTTGTATATCTTGACAGCTTCAGCTTTAAAACGCAAAAAAAGAATATTAAAAAAAAAATTTTTTTCTACGCTCTTATCCATATTTTACAGCACGATTTGGACACAAATATCAAAACTAGACTAAAAACTGCGAAGTTGTCTCCATACGCAACTCAAATTATTGTGAAATAACACAAGCATTAGCAAAATATCAAAATGATTTTGATTTTAACGCAATAACTGTGCAATTCAGTACAAACAACCTCATACACCACACAAACGACCGATGGGATCGACTTGTCGAATAACGTTAAATTACAGGCGTCTAACTGGATTCACAACGAAGTGACCAATCGAAGCTATATGACCTAAAAGCACCCAACCTGCTTGAACCCTCATTTTTCACACAGATATAGGTTCTAGTAATTTTCATGAAGTCCGAATTAAAATGTTTTGTGATATAATTTTACGTTAAGTAAGTTTCATGTTGTGAATTTGGCGCAAGGTCCATTTACAGAGTCCCATGTAATAAAACAATTATACTATTTTGTAAAAAAGCACAAGATAAAAAGTTATGCTCTGGGTTTATTAAAGCAATATGGGTATTCTCCAAATCTTGCAAAGCCATTGCACGTAGCACGGATTGCATGGATTGCATAACTTGCAAACACNAAGACTACGACAACAAGTAACATTTAAATTGAATCTTTTTTAGTATTACCTGAAAATTTGGATAAACAAGAGCCTTATAAAATTGGAACATAACATAACATGACATAAGATAACATTAATAGTCTATACGACCTAAAGCAGTTTTCTAAGTTCATCAGAGGATGTATACTTTTAAAAGTTTATAAGTAAGTATGATAGCGACTTTTGGAAGAAGAGTTAACGTTTGATGCTAATTTTTTCAGAAAATAAAAAGATTTTGCACTGTGTTGTTAGTGGACATGAAACTACTTTAAATACTGCTACGTAATCCCACCAAAAACTAAAACTCGAAAAAATTTTACATGGCGCAATTTGCAAGTGGACTACTCAATTGTTGCAAATGCTATCTTATTTGTCCCTTCTTTTTATACAATTAAGGAGCGGCTGAATGATTTAACGATGTTAGCGGTACATAATGATGTGCCGATTACAACACATGAAGTAATTGAAACAAGTAAAAAAAAACAAGCAAAAAAAACATACTTAAAAAAATATATATACATATATCTATATATTTCATGATTCAATGATCGGATCTAAACCAAATTAGAATGGGATCACCTCTGAGACACTGCCTTTCCGTTGCAATAAGAATTATCCAAATCGGTTGAGGGGGTCCAAAGTTATGCGGTAACATACATAAAAACAAAAATAAAAAATAATAAAAAAAAATAAAATATTCCGACGAACTGATAACCTCCTCCTTTTTTGGAAGTCGGTTAAAAATGTGTGTTAAGCAACGAAGATTAAAAATCGCTTTATAAGTAATAAGATTTTGTAGACTTGTACATAAATAAATGTAAATAGATACACGTAAATATATGCAGATATATTCAATGTGTAAAAACTGAAGTGTATACTAACGAAACTTCTACAAAACAAAACTGGAATACACACTAATTAATTAAAATGGTGTAGTAATTTAATTTTTTAAATTTAAATAAAGCATGAATTCCCCATGGAATAACTGAGTAGACAAAAAATATATAACGGTAAAAATGGCACACATATATGAAAGAATGCCCGCAGGCGACGCCTCTAGCCATTGTGTATCACAACTTTAAGTTATCAATGCAAATGTTTTTAATCCCCCCCCCCCCCCCCCCCCCTTCGCCAAATCCTGGCTACGCCACTGAGGGTAATTAAAAATTTTTGGCAGTTTTTAATATGCTTGTTATCAAGTTTATCTCGCAGTTCATTAGCCTCTTCTGTAAAATTATTGTGGAAAACTAAGTTTTGTATATTTTTATAATTGGGAAAATTTTTATTTGAATGGAAAGAATCGCCAAAAATTGCCAATGGCGATTTCCTAAATTTTTACGCGCAAATATCCAAAAAAAAGTCGCCAAATCTGGATACTCTGCCCGTCAATAAAAAGCCAAATTAAGACCGTCTGAAAATACCAGTGTTTGTAAGTTCATTAATTTAATCAGAAAAGATATTTTCTTAAAAAAATTTTACTAGTAGATCTTGTACCTCAAATTAAATTGCTATTGCAAGAAAAAACTGAATTACATATTAATGAAGTAGTAAAGTAATATTATTTTTTAAATTCAAATAAATTCGCTTACTTCCTCAGTTTTGTTATACACATACTGCACATTTTGCAGTTTATGATACTATTGCCTAAAACCGTTGTTAGTTTTTCGATAGTATCAGTTTTATATAAGGCGTTCAGGACTTTATTCAGCGTATGAGGCTTGGAGATTTTCTGTAATAACTAGGGCTACTTGAAATAAGTTCGGAAAATTAATTGATCAACGAATTTAAATAAAATTACTATAAATTCATTAAAAAACTTCTTTGAGAACACATTTTCAAACCTCCTTTTTTCATTTCCCCATATACCATACAGTCATGACTTGTCCAAGCGGAGAATTTTAGTTTTTGTCCGGTTCATANATTTTCATTTCCCCATATACCACACAGTCATGACTTGTCCAAGCGGAGAATTTTAGTTTTTGTCCGGTTCATAATGTAACAAAATTTGGTCTTCTTCCATTTTTCTCTCTTGTGTCCTCACTCGGACAAATCAGGCGATTTCGCTATATAACACAAGCAGCAAACTTCAGCATAGCGGCCAGGGAATCAAAAATTAGATTTTAGTTAAAATTTCCCTCAAACGGCTTGTCAAACCTTCAAGCACCTTCATACACCACACAACAGGTTTGAGCTAAAGGAAAATTTCGTCATGTTTGACAAACCGCTTGTACGTTGTATTTCAGTCTTAAGAAGCTTAACAATGGATTTGATACATCGTTGCTTTATTCGATATCTGACAACCAAACCGTGCTTGAATCTTCAAAAGAATCGAAAGTGCCATTTTTGTTGCGAATTGCCGTGTAATTTATTTCATTTTCAAGAAGAGTAACCCTTCTGGATTCATAAGAAACCCCCATTGATATGTATAAAGTCAATTAATTACTAGACAAGGGAGAAAAAACATGAAATTGTGGCTTTCGTCGATAGTCGATGGTTGTTCGACCATCGATAGAACTATCTTCAGACGGAAATCATCCATAGTCGTGTGGATAGTATCGATAGCTTTTCAACCCTATTAGCAATGCGCTCTGCGCCCTACGCATATTCAACATTTTAGCAAGAAGTAGCGTACATTAAGTACCTACTCACGTGATTTTTATTCGTATGCATGCGTACGCGTTTACCAAAAAGTAAGTATGACATGCGTTGTACGCGCAAATGCATCACTCGTGCAGATCTCTGGTAAGCACTCGTATTAACCGCTTTTAAAGACATTTCTATTGAGAGCAATTTACCTTCGGTTGGCATTTACCTACATGGGTCGTGTGCCAAAATTGCTTTTAACTAATACATTTTTATACATGTATATGTACATACTAACAGAACCGGCGAACTTCGTCCCGCCCAAAAATTATTGTTTTATTGAAACATTCGGTCCAACGATTTCACCACAATTCACGTTCACGTTTGGTTTTGTGGTCATCAAAAAGCATTTCTTCCATTGCCGTCTTAAATAACCTAACGAAAGCATTATGTCCGTGAAGAAGTTCTTGCGGCAATAATGATCCGGTTTGATGGTGACTCGTCCTCGAATCTCTACATATAGTTGCAATTTCAAAATGGGGGAGTACCATTGGTCCATTGGAAATCCAATATATGTATATAGACTTATTTCAGACGAAATACCATCAACGTTGCCAGAAAATTTTGTAAAAAATCATACTGAAACTAAAAAAAAAACAATCTTGTTCCTTGAAATATCTTCATCGAAGATTTTATAACAAAAAATAAAATTTTTTCTTTTAAAATTGTATTTATTATACAAAACCTTTTAAATAACCATTTGTATAAAAAATACCACTTAAGGTGGTGGCTTTGTTCAAGTTTATTTGGGAAAAAACTCTCTCCGGATCTGCGCTAGATGATGATGTTTCTATAAACTTAATTATAGAAAATTTAAATTTAGAATCCAAAATTACTTACCTTTTTTTTAACGAATAGCGATCCATACTTTTTATCTTGTGGAAATTCATAAAGCCGAGTTTGAGCGCGAATTTTGACAGACAAAATCAATTCAAAAACATATGGGCGATTCCACCGTTACGGGTTGGACATTTGTACAGAAAAACTTTTCTTCCTTGTTTAAATTTAAGTATGAAGTACTCAACAATTCTACATTTTGATAAAGCTGCACCTAATTGCCCATTATATGAGTTATTATAAAATACGAAAAAAATTCCAGCTTTCTTTTATATAGAAAAAATCTGACTTATTTCTTCTGTCACGGGTCGGACACAAAAAAGAATCTGCTTTTTGGAGCAGATATATTTTACGGAAACTCTGCGAATTTATTTAACTTTTCTGTGTGAACCTGATGTCTTATAATAAAACAAAGAACCAGGAATACAAACAAAGCACAAAACTACAAAAAAATTATGGCTTTATTATACAAAAAAATCCGAAATTCCTCTGCCACGGGTGGGACAACGTTTGTCACGGGAAGGACACGCACAAATTTTTATATGAAAAGGAGCCTTTAGTGTGGTCCATATATAAAGATTAGTTATTAAAAATTATAAGAAGCCAAGTAGGGGTTAAATTCACTCGCGTTTTATCTTAGAATGGTGCCTTTTATATAAAAGAATATGCTTAGCACCGTCAGCCAAAAAAATTATTAAAAATGAACGCGATTTCCTATCGTCTTGAAATTTTCACTTTTACCTTCTTAAATTTAATGGACTACAAAACTGCATACCTAAAAATTCTGAACTAAAAGTTTTAAATTTTTGGGTGTAATTGTTAAAATTTGTTGAAATTTCGTAATTTTTGTAAGAAGTTTGAAATGTAGATTTATGCGGTTCTGGTTAGGCATGTGCTAAATATTTATAAAAACAACTATAAACATTAGATTAACAAAATAAAAAACCAAAAACGGTCAAAATGTAACTTAACTTAATCCCCTCCTCCCTTGCCTCCACCTCAACAAACAAATAAACCTTATCAGCCCTGTAAACCTACCTCTGACAACTGTCCCACACATAGCTGTCACGGGTGGGACATGCATGTCTGTTGAATATTTTTTATCTAACTACGTGTAAATGACAATGCAATTGTGGTATATATTTGCAATGAATTTCTCACATTATGTAACAAACACGAAACACAACCTCAACTTCTGTAATTAAATATAACAACTTTTAGATTTTTCTGTCACGGGTGGGACAAGATCAATACTGCTTAATAATAACTGATAATATAGATTAAGCACTCACAAAATTTAATATATAACACAACGTTCAACACAACCTACTTTAAACTTAATCAAAACAAGTAAGAAAATCTAAGTTCGGGCTGAGCCGAACATTAAATACCCGGCGCAAGTATTAAATATATGTTTTTCACCTTTCTGAAAGCTACCGCTACATGGTAAACCGGGGTGTATCCATTTTGAGTAAATTAGCGTCCTTAAATTTCGAAACATTGAAGTTTCAAGCATTTCTGAAATTCACTGTTATATGAAAAGCGGTCGTAATTTTAGTTCGATTTCAACAATTTTCAACGTTTTGCTTCTATGTGGCAAGCGCAATAACCACACCGAGTTTGGTACAAATTGGTAGAACGGTTACCGAGATACATATATGTGATCATAAGTAGGCGGTGCCACGCTCATTTTTCAAAATTTGCAAGCATCAATTTTGAATAAATTAGCTTTAATATTTACTGATTTATCGAAGATTTCGTATTTCTCTAAATTACCGTTATATGGGATGTGGGCGTGGTTATTGTCGGATTTTAAAAATTTTCGGCCATTTCGTATNAGAACTTGATTTCAAAACGTAAAAAATGTAATGAAAATGCATTTAAAGCTTTAATTTGTTATTTTTTGGTTGATTCAAGATTTTTACAAATATCTTATAAACACGTTTGCTAGTTTTATAAAGAAAATAATTTTTGCACTGAGGTTCACTTTCCCATGGAACATCACATATTCATAAAAATCAGNAAACGTAAAAAATTTAATGAAAATGCATTTAAAGCTTTAATTTGTTATTTTTTGGTTGATTCAAGATTTTTACAAATATCTTATAAACACGTTTGCTAGTTTTATAAAGAAAATAATTTTTGCACTGAGGTTCACTTTCCCATGGAACATCACATATTCATAAAAATCAGTAATAATATCTACCTCTCGTAAATTGATGACAAAAACGAAACGTTTGTTGCCAACCATCCCAAAAAAATAAATCTTCAAGCGCTGGCAGATACCTTCACTGCGAAGACTTTTTGTATGGAGTTATATTTTGTTGTAATTATCTTCATGTGAAGATTTTTCTTATTATTCATGAAAACTATCTTCATTTTGAACTTAACTTCTGGCAACACTGAATACCGTAAACGTGCTACAATTGTATTTGTAGGCATTCATCAAGAATTATTCTGTTTAGTCGCCGTAAATCAAGGACCGTAATGGTTATGGTGGTAGATTTGACGATTTTTAGCAATAACTCGACTCCAGCTTCATCTTGCGGCTCTTGTTTTTGTACTAGTATTGCCCCTGACGTTGCCAATATACATATATCTCGAATGTGAGCCAAATTGGATCATAAATACGATTTTTAGTAATAACGCGACTCCAGAGCCAACTGGCGAGCAAATTTTTTCGCAGAAACATTTCCCTTCATGTTACCAATGCATATTTTGAATATTAGCCAGATCAGTTCATAAATACGATTTTTAGTAATAACTCGACTCCAGCGCCACCGGCGTTTTAAGTTGTGAACCTAAACTATACAGCGACCCACTAAAACACATAAACAATTTCATTAAAATCATTTTGGTCGTTTAGGAGGAGTTCACTCACAAACACATGTACCGAAGAATTATATATGTACTTACAGATAGGTAAAAGTTTCAGTATGGTTCGAAGGCGCCATGCCGATAGCCCCCACTTTTCTCCATGAGTATGGGATTTATTTCAAAATCTCCATACCAAGTTACAGGATTCTACCACAAATAATTCCAGTGATATGCGGTATGAAAAACTCGATTTGTGTGGGAGTAGCCACGCTCCCTTGATATATCGAAATTATTATCATACGATAACAAAAGGGTGTCTAAAATTAAAATAAAAAAATCGGTACAGCCGTTGATAATCTAGGCAAAAAAATAACCTACGTACCAAATTTCAAGCAAATCGGACGATAAATACGATTTTTTCGAATAGATCGGTCCCTGGTCCACCTACAAGAAAAAAATATTTTTTTGCCCTTCAGATGATGGTTGCTGAAAGCTATTTATACACCAAATATCATGAAAATCGAACCTGACGTTCGCGAGATTACCTGTTATAAAAAAAGGACTTCTCTTTATATAGTCAGCAGGGTTAGGATTTTAAGGCACTAAAAACTTGGAAAAAGGCAAAACGAGCTTTGAAAAAAACGGCATTAATTTTTTTACAATGTGTATGTCCAATTAAATATATAAAAAACATATACAGTGGTAAAAAAAATTATAGCCGAAGCACTTTTTGCTAAGTTTTAATGTATTATTTATGTCGTTATTTAATTTTGGTTATTTTTTCTTATATAAAAATATAGTTCATTCTTTAACAAAGCCAGTGTAAATCCAGGTTTCCAACTTTGTGCTTTTTTAATTAAAAAAATCAACAGTTAGCTATTTGAAACTTCTACTTTATTCGACTAGAATTCAATAGGCTACAAAACTGCATACTCAGAATTTTTCTAGGAAATCTAATTAAAAAAGCTCGAAGTTTTACGAAAATTTGTTGATTTTTTTTTTAATATTACACAAAGTTTTATGGCAGTGCAAATTAGGTCAAACAATTACTTCTTCTGTGCGAAATTAATAACACCTAAAATATAGCATTATTTTAATGTAAAAGGATGGAAACCGTTAAAAAAGTGTAAAGTCAGTAAATAAAATGTAAAAAAATTACTTGGCTTTCGTAAACAGACTTTTTTATGATCAAATGATGTGTATATGTGTTTAGGTAGTTCTCGAAAACATTGTCCAAATAGCTTGGTTTTGAAACAAGTTATTTTCTTACCATACTCAAGCCAGAGGGGGTTGAGCTACATAAATAAAATAAGTATGGTCATATGTACATAAATGGTTTCATCTAGGGATAAAAAAAATATTATCGAAGTCCCTTAATTAAAAAAAAAATATTTACTACATGTCTCGCAGATATGCCTTGAGGAGAGATTCCTAAAACAGTTAGTCTTCATAAAACACTTCATTCTCACTTAAGATTTTTCCCAAATTGTCCACCGATATTATTTATATTTAGAATGCAAATGCTGCATTGCAGTTAACTTTCTGAAAAGAATACGAATGTTTTTGAAACTAATTTACGAAAAGAATGTTCAAAACTCTATTCACCTAGAGGAAAAAATTTTGAAATTGCAATCCGTAGATTCTCTCAAGGATTTGCCTTTTTCCGAAGGCTGCTCATCAATAGTCTTTGCGAATCGGCGCGAGTGTCTTTGTAACATAGCTATGCTACAGGAGATGAAATGTAATCCAAATTGACTATTTACCACCATTAAAATGCAAGCAAATTTTGAGAGCTGCTGTTGTTGTACAGCGCCACTTGCGGCCGGGTAAAATACTAAAATTTAGGCTAAGTTATTTTTAGCGAAAGGGAGGAAAAAAACCGCAATTGGATAGCCAAAAATTCGGATAAAATGTTAGCTTTCGCATTTTAGCATATTTTAGCGAAAAGTAAGAATCCTGGTCGACACAGTTGGCTTTGATTTCTAAAATATCTGCATCAGAAAGAAACGGGATAATAATTCCATAATTTTCGTCTTTGTTTGATAAATATGTAATTGCAAAAAAGACACGTTTTTTCTACTAAGAATTTCATGAAACCTTCGCAAATATCAACAGCACCAAATTTGTTTTTCAACATGGTTGACAACCGAAGAAAATTGATTGAAAATTACAGCTTTCTCAATAAAAAGGGGAGTTTGTCTCCATTTTAGAATATGCTTAACTCTCAAATCAATTTCAAAGGTTATTTATCAATTGTACTTCAAATGTGGAAATAAAATTTAATACAGGAAAAGTATATTTCATATTTCAAGAAGAAAAAAACGATCAAGATAAAGTAATTTCTAAAAAATTTGTCTTGAAGGGCTGCAGTGCAAACCTCAAATCCACTATTTGTGGGCTTTCAATTTTTTTTTATACCAGACCGCACTTGTGCACAAGGGTATATTAATTTTGTTCACATAACGGTTGTTTGTAACAGCCAAAACGAATCGAGGTAGATATAGNAATGCGTTTATGGTAAAATTTTGGAAAATGGGCGTGGCACCGCCCACTTATGATCACATATATGTATGTATATCGGTAACCGTTCTACCAATTTGTACCAAACTCGGTATTTTTATTGTGCTTGCCACATAAAAGCAAAACGTTGAAAATTATTGAAATCGGACTAAAATTACGGCCGCTTTTCATATAACGGTAAATTTCAGAAATGCTTGAAACTGCAATATTTCGAAATTTAAGGACGCTAATTTACGCTTACCATCTAGCGGTAGCTTTCGGAAAGGTGAAAAAACATTTATTTAATACTTGCGCCGGGTATTTAATGTTCCGCTCCACCCGAACTTAGACTTTCTTACTTGTTATTCATTGTTTTTTTTTCAGTTTAATTTAATTTTACTCTTAAAATTTTTGATTTAACTGCGCACTTTTATATCGTTTGATAATTGCCATGTTTCTTCAAATCTATCTCAAATGAATTTCAAATGTAGAATGTAAACCTCGTTTTCAATTTGAAAATCATTTGAGAAAAACATGTGATACCAAAGAGAGAAATAAAATTGTAACTGTGTTTTCTGGGTTGTTTCATTCTTTTATTATATTTAATAACCTAAACCCTTTTGTTGAAAAAATAATGATTTATATGTGTAATTTTTATGTTGCCAATCTGATTTTAGCAACATTTATGTTGCGCACAAGTAGTCACAACGAAAAGACGCTGAAAATAATTGGTTCCATAATTATGGCATGAGGTTCGGCTTTTTTCCTACCAAACATTCTAAAGTACCATTTAAAACAAAGCATTAGAAAAAATATTTCAAACAACAATATTTATAAACCCAAATGTCAATGTTGCCTATAATCAACATTGGTCCTGAAATGGGCAATTGAAGTTAGAAGTTATTCAAACAGATTTCCCACACGTAACTAATAACACTGTTCGGCAGTCGGCTGGGAAATATATGCAACCAATTTTTTCTGAGAGTCTAGATTGTCTATAGAAAAGGAATTTCTCAGTTTTCCCAGCCTGGCGATTTTAAGAGTATTTTTCAATTGAAGTACGTGGTCGCAGGGCAGCATTTAAAATAGTTGAAATTGATTTAAATGCACATATTTACATCACCAAAAGGTCCGCGGGGGTACAATGAATTTTTTCCAAAAATGGCGGCTGCGTGCGCTTTGGTGTAAAAAACCATGAAGAAGCATTGTTTAGCAAAATTGTTGAGAAACATTGTTTGCATTTAGAGATGGTAGCGATTAATCATTTGATTAAATTAATTGCATCAACTTTACTCGACCCGAAGTTCAAAGAAAATCGTTGCAAAAGTTCGTTAGCATTGGCCTCTGTAATGAAGTTCTTGCGAGATGAAATAATGTGCGCAGAAGATGTAATGAAAACGGGTAGAGAGTCGTAACTAGATTCAGTAGAAAATAAGGTCGATCTTTGGGCCCCTCATAAATCTCTTGTACACAAACGAAGGCGAAAAGATGATGATTTGGGTCACCCACAAGATTAAATGAGTTTTTATTTAAATTGACAAGTCCTAGAACAAAAGCAGAATATCATCGTACATACTACTAATGCAGAGACATGTTTTTTAAATTCGTACAACATACGAATATTTTCGTACAATATACTCAATTACTGGAAGTTTAATATTTCATCATATTTTTATGTACCGGGTGTCATCGTGAAATTATTGGTTGGCTGCTGTGAGACGTATAATATAATTTTAAACGTTTTAAAAAGGGATATTCTGGATAAGCATACAATGTTTTTAAAATCGTCTACGCTGAGCCTGCGCTGCAAAGTGGGACTTCATAAATAGGCAATTTCATCGGTTATCTATCAACGGCAAGCCCAAGCCAGGAACAGACGCAGTATTTAATGAAATTAAAAGCAACTACATGTATGATTTTTCACTAAACCTTGCCTTTTAGATGCCTTATAATTTTCCTTTAATTTATAGTCGTGAAGAAAATAAAGGCCATAGAAGCTGCGAATCTCCCAAGTACCTCCACATAAAAGTATTTAGAGTTTCAGAAAGCAAAACTAGTATTTTTTATATCTTTTCATATTTTATATCTTATTATATTTAATTATCTATACTATAATAAAACTGTGGATTGTTTGTCTGTTTGAACTCACTAATCTCCGGAACTACTGAATGGATGTTGATGGGGCTTTAACTGGTATATAGAGAGTGACCTCGGACGTAACCAAGGGTATAAAAAAATTTAACCTGACAAGGGCGATGCACCTCCCATAGGCGTGACATTTTTAATCAACCATAACTTCGGAATCATACGTCACATGAATTTGAAATTCTGCTCTGCATCGCAAAAAATGGTGCCGACAGATGGCGCCGGAGTCGAGATATTTAGAGGCCCCGTCTTTATCGTATGGCCAGGAGTAACGGGTATTAACTTTATGATAAAAAGAATACGGTAGGAATATCAATGATTAAGAAGAATGCGGTAGGAATATCAATGACCCCGTTTGAACGGGTAAACTTTCATCCTGGGAACAGGAAAAATATTAGTACTTAAACCAAATGCTATCTCAGCGCTATTATTCTTGGCCTATGAGTAAGCAAGGTTCTGCTCTATAGTCCTTTCAACCTAAACTAATAANATAGAAGATTACGCACTATTGGAAAACCTTCCAATACGTAAAGATATCTCACAGGTGGAAATAAGAGCTCATAACATGGAAGAATATTAGTACTTAACACAAATGCTATCTCAGCGCTATTATTCTTGNGTAGAAGATTACGCACTCTTGGAAAACCTTCCAATACGTAAAGATATCTCACAGGTGGAAATAAGAGCTCATAACATCGAAGAATATTAGTACTTAACACAAATGCTATCTCAGCGCTATTATTCTTGGCCTATGAGTAAGCAAGGTTCTGCTCTTTAGTCCTTTCAACCTAAACTAATAAATTTTACATTACAAACCGTTTTTGCATAGCAACCCCATTTTTGTATTGGTCAACGTAAAAGTGCTTATAAGGCGTCGCGAAGCAAGCCAGGCATTTGCTAGTATTTAATAAGAGTTTTGTTGAGTTTCATAATTTAATACTTGGCATCAATATTTATTGAATGAAGGATAAGCAATAAAAAAATATGTAGTTAAAAACCTATTCGTATGCATATAAATAAAAGCCTTAAGTTTTATTATAGGTAAAATAACCTTTTTTATTAATTTTAAACTGCAATGTAGTTAGAAAATTTAGGCAAAACTTATTATTTACGACAGTTAAGCTTGTAATATCTGCACTTCTTTCATAGAATGTATGATTACTTTATTCTTTACACTATAGAATACATAGCTCAAATTATAACACAACACTTTCATTATATTTTAATCATTAATGTTAACCGTTTTTGCAAAACAATTTGCCAAACAAAAGCGCTTAAAATTAGCGATAAAAACAAAATAAAAGTGTTGTGTTATAATTCGTACTATATTTTTTACAGTGTGGAGAATGTAGGTAATTGCACATTCTACGAAATAAGCGCAGATTTTTCCAAAATAATTTTGTTAAATATACGAATTCCAAAAATATATATGTTCGTAATTCTTTAGTAAATATTACGAAATTAATTAGTAAATAGTACGAATACATTCGTAAAATGTACTAAAGATCTGATGTTTCATATTTTCGTAGTATCTACGAAAACGGGTTTGTACAAACAACGAAAACTTTCCTGGCTCAAAATAACGAAAAATTTCGTAAGATGTACGCAAGTTTTCGTTATATTTACTAAGATTTTAATAATTGTAATATTAAATCAAATATTCCTTAATAGTTAGTTTATAATAAAAAATGTTTATAATAAAAAATGGGAACATATTGTTAACAAGTAAAGAAGCATAAGATAAGGCCAGGCGCAAGTATTAAATATTGTTTTTTCACCATTCAGTAAACTGCATTTTTGCCGATGTCAAACACTTTCAGTAATATGCTATGATATATTGAAATAATTGGACCCAATTTGATGGAAATCGGTGGGGGGGTTATCGATATATACTTATGTAGTCATAAGTGGGTGGTGTCACGCCCATTTAACAAAAATCAATAATCTTGTTAAAAGATTGTTGTAAGTTGGGATCTTTAGTTACTGAAAGATCGGAGTTTTCGTATTGCTGAAATTTACTGTTATATGGTAAGTGGCAGTAATTATAGTCCGATTTCAAAGATGTTCAACATATTGCTTTTTTGCGCCAAGGTTGCTAAATGTTACCGTTATATGGGAAGTGAGCGTGGTTCTTGTCTAATTTCAAAAATTTTCAATGGGTTTCTTGGCGAGGCCCTAAGCAATGTTCGCACCGAGTTTGGTAGAGAATTTTATCATAAGTGGGCGGGGTCACGCTTATGTCTTATTTTATGTCAAAATTCCATTTCAAATACCAACTTTCAACAATTTGATCCAGTATTTGCGGAAATATCTTAGTTTTGCATATTTCGAAAATACCGTTATATTTTCCCTTTTTCAATCTCAACCTACCTTGGACAAAGGGCTTACCAAATTTCGTTGACATATCTCAATTTTTGCTCGAGTTATCGTGTACACGGACAGACGCACGGACGGACAGACAGTCACCGCTTAATCGATTTCTCTTTTCATTCTGATCATTTATGTATACCACTGTTGCCATTTTAGTCGTGTTCCGGCTACATTTAGCCAGCTGCGATAGCAAACAGCCGGAGAAATTTCGGTTTAGCCGGCAGCCGATTTGTTAGCCGTTTTTAGCCGATTTCGCTTTTTGCCTTATTTTATTAAAATTCAAATATATATGTTTCCATTTTTGACTAAGCGATTCAAAATCTGTTAGAAATGGCTACTAACCTTATCGCGGAGAAAATTTTCATGTCAGGCAGGGTTATATAAAATTGGGCCGATTTCACTTAATTTACACTTCAAGCATTTCATACAGTCAACATGGATTTTGCAAGGGCAAATCAACTTCTACAAATTTACTTGAATTAACATCCTATATCTCAAAAGCATTTAGTGAGAGCAAAACTGTTGATGTTATATATACTGATTTCAGTAAAGCATTTGACAAAGTGTGCCACTCGTTGCTCATCTATAAACTTGATCTTCTTGGTCTTCCACCTAATTTTCTACGTTGGATCTCTTCATACCTCTATGATAGATCACAAAGGGTATTGTTTAAAAATACTATCTCTGACGTCATTGATATTACTTCAGGAGTCCCTCAGGGTAGCCACCTAGGCCCGATTCTGTTCTTGCTTTTTATAAACGATATTTCTACAGATATAAAATTCTCCAAAATTTTAATGTATGCAGATGATGTAAAACTTTATAAATCGTACGTTTCAATTGAAGAAAGGTCTTTGCTACAATCAGACTTAAACAGCATGGCTTACTGGTGTAAAGTAAATCTTATGCCTCTAAATCTTAAGAAATGTAAAGTAATGTGCTTCTCGCGAAGAGCTGTTCTGCCAGTTTCTTATATAATAGGTAACCATAACCTGGAACAGGTATACAATTTTGTGGACCTTGGTATCACAATGGATCCTAAGCTTAATTTTAATCTTCACATTAATGTGACAGTCAACAAGGCTAAAGGTGTACTTGCATTTGTGAAACGATGGTCAAAAGAATTTAGTGACCCTTATATCACTAAAACCCTGTTTACAACATTAGTTAGGCCGATTCTGGAATACGGCTCGGTGGTTTGGAATCCAAGGTATCAAATTTACTCAGACAAGATAGAATCAATTCAAAAACAATTCCTACTTTTTGCTTTAAGAAATTTCCGATGGGATTCTCAATATAGTCTTCCACCTTATACGAGTCGCTTAAAACTTATTAACCTTCCTACACTTGCCAGTCGCAGGGAAATGCTTGGTATAATTTTTATGGTTAAATTACTGACAGGCTCAATTTCAAGTCCGTCTCTTCTGGCTGATGTAAGCTTTAATGTTCCGTCACGCGTATCAAGACACTTTTGTCCCATATTTCTGAAAGCTTGTAAAACCAATTTTGAATTGCACGACCCACTCCGTTGCTTATGCCAGGATTTTAACTCTCATTCCAGCACGTTTGATATATCAGATCCGCTTTTCAGCATTAAGAAAGCGATACTCTCCTCTCTCAATAAGTGAATTATTGACATAAATACATAAAATCAGCTGATGAATTTAGTTCTGTAGCTGAACAGTTTTAGATCTCGACACTTAACAAACTCCTGCCTATCGTGCCTCGGCACAAAAATTTAAAATATTGGTTCCGTACGTCATGCGGACTGCGCCCCTCGTGCGGATGGGCGGGAATGGAGGGTAAAAACCGTTGGGATAAAGAAAAAATAAATAAAATAAAAATAAAAAATAGTGCCAACACATTGAATAAATACTATACTATACTAAATATTGTCTTCCCAGATAGCGCATCTTCAATTCTGCCTTAACTACAAAACATCATTGCTGCCCACGCTTAAAGATTAAATTCCAAAAACCGAAGGCCAACTTGAATTAAAAGAACCTACACTGAAATGCGTCAAAATGAAAATAAAAGAGCACAAATTTCTATGTAAACCAAACCTCTCGGGTTTGTTCGTCGAAAATCACTCAAAATACTGGATCACAAATTTGATTTTTTTTTTGTTCTCCAGACGCCACTATCCAATTTGTATGTAGAATAGCTCGTTGATTCCGAAAATCGAGTTATTTTTTTTGTATGGATACGTTATCTTACGATCCAATTGAATAATACGAGATACGGCAAATGAAAGCAAATAAAATTCTCCATAAACCGTATATAGTCACGTTGCGAAATTAAACCACCTTCTTCGATGTTTCTTTACAACAGCACTCTTTATGTCTTACATAATATATATGTAATAAATATTAACGTTAGCTTACTTAATATATGTATGTAACAGTAAAACAATGCAGAGAGTGTTAACTCTCCTGAAGTCTTAACATAATTATGTTATCTTAATGTTAATAAGTAGTGTATGTTAATTGAGTATGTTAATATGTTTATTGAAATATGTATGTAAGTACATATGTATGTTATATATATGTGCTTACATATGTATGAATACATGTATGTACTTAACAATATGACACCTCCACCGCCAGAATCGGCAGTCCCTGTTGATTCAAAAAATTAACTATGTACATTGATTCTTACGTTTTACTTGTGTCTTATATATATTTTTACAGTTTTTGTCATCTGATATTAAATAATTTCCTTCTTGTTTATAGTTTTTAACTTTCTTATATTTAGGCTTAGACTTACTAACTCTGTTATTTTGGATAATATCATTTTCAAAATTAATCTTAGAAACTCTATTATTTTTTTTATTTAACAAATTTACATTTTTACTCTTCTTTGTGTGCATTATTTTTGAAAGCTTTGATAGATCTTCTTTTGAAACTAGATTATTTATCAGGTCGATTGGCCGATTTTTGGTAGTAGAATGTATAGAATTATTGTAGGAAACTAATGCTTTAAACACGTTTTCACGAATATCGTCTTGATTAAGTGGGTCGGCGTTAAACAATCTTATATGCTCATTTAACGTACCGTGAAGCCTTTCTACATCCGAATTCCCTTTTTTTAAATAGGGTGTAGTTTGAATTTGGCATCCCCTCAAAACTCATACGGCTGTGTAAAATGACGTTGAGCAATACCACCAGCTCCGTCAGAATTGGAAAAGNCCAGACGCCACTATCCAATTTGTATGTAGAATAGCTCGTTGATTCCGAAAATCGAGTTATTTTTTTTGTATGGATACGTTATCTTACGATCCAATTGAATAATACGAGATACGGCAAATGAAAGCAAATAAAATTCTCCATAAACCGTATATAGTCACGTTG
>NW_016157526.1:0-581 GCF_001687245.7 Rhagoletis zephyria
AATGGAGCAAGTGTGCGGATATTTGCAGTGATGGAGCAGCCGCAGTGGTTGGATAAACGAAAGGAGCGATTTCTAGTATGCAGCAAGTGGCAGAAAATTCCACAAAGCAGCCACTGTATGATCCATCCGCATTCCCTGGCGAATAAAAATATGCCACCACAAGGTTTAAAAACCGTATTGGATGACGCTACGAAGATAAATAATTATGCTGAAGGTATTGGCCCAATGCACGCTTGCTTTGCTTGCTTGGCTTTGAGAACTGTCAAACAATTTTTAAAATCTACTAAAATGTATGAAAGTTGGCCTAGTGGCAGCTTTACTTCACTTGCTTGAAACGCTTTAAAGTACCGATTAGCCGAAATCTCTCTTTGACAGCGCGCTGTAGGCTTTTGACAACTCTTGACATTTCAATTTTTCGCGTCGATTTTGCTTGTGTGCAGTTTTTATCGCGTTCTTCATCAATTTTAGGTAAAATAATTTATATTAAACAATTATTTGTTGCTAACAACATTATTTTTTCAGATACCTTGCTTTTTATCGTTCCGGCCACCAGATTCGTTGGTTTTCATAAAGTTTCATTT
>NW_016157526.1:3375-14898 GCF_001687245.7 Rhagoletis zephyria
GCCAAATGAAACTTTATGAAAACCAACGAATCTGGTGGCCGGAACGATAAAAAGCAAGGTATCTGAAAAAAATAATGTTGTTAGCAACAAATAATTGTTTAATATAAACTCTTTTACCTCCAATTGAATATTACGTCTTATAAACACGGGTGGTGAGTGGCGCAGCCAAATGCAGCTTCACCAAAACCGGAACGATAAAAAAGCAAGGTATCTGTAAAAAATAATGTTCTTAGTAACAAATAATTGTTTAATAACATATATTTTAACTAAAATTCACAATTATACTTGCTGGCACAACAAAGAATGGCGGGTATATTTGCGCGCATTGAAAATCAGCTGACTACTATGACAGCGTTCAAAGCTACCATTAGGCCATAAAAGCCTCCAAACTAAAGCAAAGCCAACTAAAGTAAGCAAAGCAAGCGTGCATTGGGCCAATACCTTAAGAGTCGCCCGCTTCAAGCCTTTTAAAACTTGCCGCTGAAGGCATGGGTACGGATCACTTTCACCTTTTGCGGTGGCTTTCAAGGGGAAAGATGCACTGGTGGCCACATTTACAGAGCAGTCTTTGGTTCAAAATTAACTGATGTCGTTCGGCTGATTGGGATACCTTTCTAACATATTCAAAAACTAAATGAGACCACCACACCTCTTCAAGGCAAAGGAGGAGCTCATTTGGAAAAAACAAGAGCATTGAGAATAAAAATTATTTTTTTAAAGCATGTGTTGAAGGCGCAAACATCTCCAATTTTCGTCGGCTGCAAGAATATCTACATTTGTGAGTCTGCTTTTTAAACAAACCCACCATGCATAACATGCGAAATAGGCAACAATCCTCAATGGCAACAAATTGGCGACTCACCGATTTATTGCCGTGGTGACAAATCGGCAACATCATTTCTTTCATATCAATTTTGGAATAAATAATTTATAAAGAATTCTCATACTTATTAATTTCGCGTCAACATTAATAAGTATCCAAAAGCGTCTAATTTATACCAAAGACAGAAAGAATTCCGTTTCCACGTTCCAGTTTTGTATACAAAAAATAAATGAAGTGTTAAAAAGAATAAAATTATTCCAAATATCGCCTGAAGCGATAAGAAAACGACTCATTCAGGTAATAAGAAACGGACGATGGCGATATTACCGGCAATAAATTTGTTTCCGAGGACTACACGTTTTCTTATTGCCGGCAACAAAAATTGTTTGGCGGGAATGCTTACATAAAAAACAAATACAGAAGCAAGCTTTGAGCGTCAAATGATTTAAGGGTAAAATTAGCAAAGCTTCCAATAAGCCATGATACAAAAAAATAAGGTAGTTTAAGACTGAAATTTTTTGACATAAGCTGTGCTTATGACGTTTACACTTTTCGTAAAATGGTCCAGTAGCACTGCCACCTCAACAAATCATTGTTTCCGAAACTTTAATAATTTTTTAGGGAATTTTGTATGCATTAAAAAATAATAACACGCAAGGTAAATTTACCTATTTTATCGTATTAGCAGAGCTGTTAATAAGTGTGTATTGATTTAAAATACCTTAAATTATCTTACCGCAAACAAATGTGGCATTATCTGCAGTGTTACATGAAATATTACATATTACATCTGACTCTAAGAAATTAAGATATTAGATGTTGCTTTAATTTGGATCCTCTTTAGTGGAAATATGAACAATGTAATGGTTAAAAAGTAGCTTATCGTTAAGTAAAGCACCATGGAAGCATACAATTAGTTGTGATAACGCATGATGTAGTCATGAAAAGGGAGGTAAAAAATTGCCTAATTCTTAGAGCTCCTTGTTATATTTTATAGGCAGATAAACTACTCGCTCTTCCGCTGCTGGTGTCGCGTTTCGCTTGTAATGGCGCTTTGTTTTCTACCGCAAAATGTTATTTTCTCATTGCCCTCTTACTACAAATACTAAGGCGAAGGCCACGAAAAGGCAACATTTTTTTTAGAAACGAATACGCGCTTAGATTGGGTACATCAGTCCCGAGGCTGAAAACTTCTGCCGAAAAGAGGTCGGAACAAAGAAGCAATGCCTTTGTGAAGTTACCATGCACATGGTCATCCCGAAATATGCAGCTAATCGCACTAAATAATGATGAATATAATTCCATAAAAAAATAGATTGTCTTTGTGCATTATACGATGTAATACGAGTATTTTACTTGCCTTCCGTTTTGCATTCAATTTTGGAAATACATAACAGGTCAACCTAATATTACCGGCGTGAAATTTTCTACGCACGCACGCAAGTTTTTCACATTTGAGTAAGCGAAATAAATTTGCGTGCGTGATTTTTCAGAGTTGCATTTCTGTCCAATTTCAGAAGTCGAGCAAAATTTGAGCATAAATGCAGAATAGCTCCGATTCTCAAATTAAAAAAAAAAAATATGGGGATCGATAGAGATCATTGAGTTGAGTATAACGGTATATTTCTTTTCTTGCGGGAACAAAAACTACAAAAGTTATTAAGGGTCAAAGTTCAAATTAAACAATTTTTTAAATCAAAATTTCTTAACCCTGGAAGGTCATCGTTATTTTTATAACGCAAAGGTCATCCTTCGTCGATTCGACGACGGCATTTCTAAAAGGCGTTATTAAATTAACCTGTGTATCAAAATGCACAAAAATTATTATTTTCACATTATTGTGTTTATATTTTTTTAAATAAAACAATATCGAGTAGTATTTCTTTAGTCTTTTGATTGTAATTCAAGATTGCACAGCTCTGATTCATTTGGCTTTTTGTACAAAACATTATTTAGAAAGTATAAAAAATAAATAACTTAAAGTACATATAATTCATTTAAAGTGTTTTTTTCTTAAAAATAATACTCTAAACTAAAAAAGGAAAAAAATTTCAGATACGGCAGTTCTCATTTTGTGCAAGAGGCGCAAAGCTCTATTTTATGCTCTCCACAGAGACTTTTTTGCTTTTTTTTTCTAGCGCTGTACGAAAAATTAGCACTATACAACAAAGGAAAACAGCGATAACGGTAAAATAAAAACTCGCGTCGTCGAAACGACGAACCATGACCTTCCAGGGTTAAAAACGAATTTATGGATTTTAAAAGTTTTGGTCTCAATCGATAGGAAAGTTAGTTCCCTTTAATTTGATATACATATTTATATATGTCTTGTTTAGTTTTCACAAAAATCTAATTGATGTACGCAGAAAGGAATTCCGCTTCTCTTCCGCGGCAACACAGAAAGGAAAATTCTACTTAGGGAGGATTATATTGATATCAAATTAAAGGAAATCAACTTTCCTATCAAATGAGATCAAAATTTTTTTAATCCATGCATTCGTTTTCAAAAAATTTGGATTTAAATAATTGTTTAATTTGAACTTTGAGTCTTAGTTGTTGTTTCCGCAAGAAAAGAAATATACCGTTATACTCACCTCAATGATCTCTATCGATCCCCATATGTTTTTTTTTTTTTTTGAGAATCGAAGCTATTTTGCATTTGTTCCAAAATTTTAATTCATAGCCGCGCCAAAATGCAAATGAAATGTCACGCAACACAAATCTTGGAATTTAAGTTAACTTTTTACGCACGCTGGTCAATTTCGGTTGGTCCCATACAAGTTGTATGTGCATGAGAAATGTTTGACAGTACACTGCCGGCGTGCGTGAATATTAGGTTGGCCTTTAAATCACTAAAAGTTCGCGTTAAAATGATGCCCAAAATATAGTTTTGAAATATTTTTTTAAGTAAAAACCCACTTTTTAATTTCTTCACAGAATATGGTAGCTTCAATTGAAAAGAAAATGTCGTAAGCACAGTTTACGTCAAATAGGAGCAATGGCGAATAAGAAGAAGAAGTTCAACTACCTTTAAATATTTGTATCATGCAATAAACTTAAAGGAAATAATGAAATCATCAAAACAATTTCATTCCTCACACCAAAGCTTAAAAAGCATAAAATTTGCATTATGTTTTCTTATTTTCGTAAACAGTCAAACCATTTTAAAAGTAGGTGTGCCGGTAAATTTTTTAGCACATAAAGGGTGCCGCGGTGAAAAAAGTTTGGAAGGCCTGATCTAGGGGATGCGTTAATTGTTATACTCTAGACAATATACCAAGTGAAAGGTTATTAAATTTAGTATCTCATGTTCATACATCATTTCTCAATAAGACTACAAGTTTTCGAGATATTTAGAAAAATGACTTTCCCGTATGAGTCTTCAATTCTTCACTAATTTAGTAACCAAGTGAAAATAAAAAAAATTGGACGAGATTTATTTCAAAGATTTTTAGGTTTTCGGATGATCATATAATATTTAAAGGACCATGGACTTGGTCACGCCAATATGGTCAGTTTTAAAAATAGTGGTAAATGAAATTCAATTCGGATGTCCAAGATTAGAAATCATTTTATTAGTAAATAGTAGTTTGAAATACATACATAGTACATATATTAACTAAATAAAATTTAGGTGAGCAACGCCGATTTTAAGTCCATTTGTGTATTCTTGAAAATTGGAGCGGAATGGTTTCATTGGTCACCGAAGAAGCAAATTTTTCGCGGTTTCTAAATTTACCGTTATACGAAAGTAGGGACGTGCAATAAGTATTTAGATATATGTAGATATTTTAGTTAATTCCATTATGTCAGAGTAACCGTACGTAAATACACTATCCTCTTGGGACTCTCCAATTGGAGATATAACTTTGTATTCAACTTGAACGTAACAAGTCAATCCATGGCACACTTTTCCGTAATCGTTTGCTTATATTTCGAAGTTATACAATTTAAGAGAAAGTTTTGTCGTAAAAAGACAGAGATGCATCTCTTTTTCCGACATAACCTTCACAAACATTACTCGATCGGTACGTAATAATTACCAAACCAAAAAAGAATAAAAATGTTGAACAAAAATTCCTGTGAACTTAATTTAATTGTAATTTTTGAATTGCATGCATAATAATAACTAAACTAATTAGTGTTGGTCCAATTTGTGCTAATTCAGTGTTTCCATATGCATTTGCATGAATGAAATTTTTCCACGGCGATAGAAACTAAGGTTTTCTTATTATAGCTCCCTAAAATGTTCCCAAATTTGCAGAAATTCGCAAAGCATAGCCAATATGAAAAACTGATAAGTATATTTGGAACCAGCGACCTAAATGCACCCCAGAAATACATATGAGTGCTGTTCTTTACATCTTTTGACTAAATAAAAGTGCAATTATGAACAGAACAATAACAATTTGGTTGAAAAACTGATAAGTTTGAGAGTAACCGTAAATTAAAGGGCTGCCAGAGACGAAATTTGACTTTGTCGTTTGCCTTCACAGATTCATTGCCTAATAATATCCAACAAAGCTTTCTGCTGAACCTTGAATTTTTAACAAGAATCCGTCTTATTCGACCAGTGTGCTTTGTGTCACTTGGGGTCGATGTGCGGGCTCTTGCAATTAAAATAAAAGACTAATATTTTGTAGGCTTGTTGTACTTCATGATACAATATTTATTCACTATTGCCAAAGGAGTTGATAAAAATTAGATTTTCGACCCGCCATACTGCACATTTATTAACTTTACTTTAAATAATCAGAAAAAGTGCTAGTTTTGATTTGTGAACTGGTTTCGATAAATTTCCGATTAAAATTAGAGACAGCGATTAATATTTTACGGGCTTGTTGACCTCATAATATTTACAATATAATTTCACTATTACAAAAGGATTTGAGAAACATTAAATGTTCGACCCGCCCTAATGCACAGTGGTCGGTCTTGTATGGAGTCGGCGGCCAAAAATACTTCCAGTAGAGATATCAAAGTGAATCTTTGGTTTCAGCTTTAGAAAACTATCCACCCTGCCTAAAGAAAAAAAAGTTGGAAAAAATTAAAATAATTTTGTTTAAGGGGGACCTACATGCATTGCTATGTAGATGTGGCCGCATTACCACAAACACAAATAATTTTCATTATTAACTTTGAATTTCATATGTAACGACATTAATGATCTATCTATCTATTGCTTATTTTCATTGCATTAAACTTTTCTTAATTCATACATCTAAACATGCTATAATAAACGGATGTTCTTCTCAATTTTCTTTTACACATCTACTCTGTATAATTTGACAATGATAGAATCTATGAGCTAAGCTGTTAATTGTGAAGTGAGTAGATTTTTGTCTGCGAACAAATAAACAACACTAAAGACCAACGCGCCATCTTTTCTTATGTTAGTTTAAACACCTATATTTGGTGACCTGTTATTTTTTGAAAAAAAAAGCACGTGAAAAATTCGCGAAATTTCTGCACATAATTGCTAATAAATCGAATACACGTAAATTGGTTTCAACGGAGGTACATCATGCCAAATAGCGATAGCGATAGTGTTGAAAGCACGAAAACTGTTGAACTATCACCGAAGCAAGAAAATTCCATGACAATGGGCCCCAAGATTCCGCTGCCTGTCTTATCCGAAGGAAACATAGAAGCGTTTTTTTATTCAATCGAATTTTGGTTCGAAGCTTCTGGAATCACCAATAATAAAAAATTTAACATAATTTGTGCTACACTACCTCCAAATAAGCTTATGGAGATGAAAACAATTACAGTTCCGTATGCCAAGAAGTACGATTACATTAAAGTCAAGCTTACTGAACATTACGCTGATAGTGAACAAAAACGCGTGCGCCGAGTATTATCCGATATGCCACTTGGTGTCCGCAAACCCAGTGAGTTATATAATGAGATGAAACGTGTAGCTTGTAAATCACTGGGCGACTCAATATTACTTGATCTCTGGATAACACGACTACTTTCTCACGTTCAGCCAGCAATAATAGCATCAAAAGTAGCGCTTGAGGAAAACTCAAAATTGCAGATTCTATTACGGAATCAATGACTTTGCAACGTGGAAATATTTCCGAAGCATCATCAAACAGCGAAATTTCTAGCCTTAAAAACCAAGTAAACCAACTCTCGCGTGACATACAAAAGTTGCTTCAAGTTGTTTCCCGTTCTCGTTCACATTCCCGTTCGCGTATGCGCTCAAAGTCTCGTTTAGGGAATAAATCTGACAGCAGCGCGACAACTTGTTGGTATCATGCAACATTTCGTGAGAAAGCAACAAAATGTAGACAACCATGCAATTTTTTGTCAAAATGACAGTGACAACTAGAGAGTAGTGCAGTTTCAAAAATCAGTGAAAATTTGGAAATTGCACAAAATTATCGCCTACGTATTTATGGCTCCACTACTAAAATGCATTTTTTAATTGATTCGGGTGCGGATGGGTTAGTCATTCCTAAGACTTTTTTATATTTTTTTTTTATTTAAATTCATTTTTCTTAATACTGAGTATGCTTATACATAAGTACAGTGGATAATTTTCGATATTTTATAATATTAAGAAAAAGGTTGGTGCCATTTTATTAATAAGTAAAATATTAGTTTTAAATGCCATTTCATACATACATTTGTAGTTGCAATTATGTGTGGGGTGTGATTTGGAAAATGCAATGTATGTACATATGCACGACAAAAAATAATGATATACATGAATAAATTACAAAATTATTGAAAAGTATAATAAAAGTATAACAAATAACTGTTTTTATGAAAATCAATGTCTTGCTGAGGTATGGAAATTAACCATAAAGGATTATTGGAGAGTAAAACCCGGACGTGAAAGTGACCGAGCTGACCGTAAGGGATCACACATTGACCAGTAAGGGCCAAAAGTTTAAGCAAAAACCGACATGACCAGGAAGGGTCGCTAAACAAAAACGAAATGTCTAATGGTTAAACGGAAATTTATTAAATAACTGGTTTAAGCAAAATTTCGACCTCATGGTGATTAAAATTTAGTAAAAATGCTTTCACTTGCTTCAAGAATTCACGTAGGTTTCTTATGGCGCGTATATTAGGAGGAAGGCTGTTAAATAACTTACAAGATACAAAAGTGTAGAAATTGCGATGATTTGTTGTCTTTATGGCAGGAATAGAAGCAACAGATTGGAGATTCCGTCTCAAGTAATAATTATTAGAAGCATGGCTTTGTATGTAGCCAGATCTTACGAAAAATATTTTTAATACCTTGTAAAAGTATAAATGTCGCATCGGAAGAATTTTAAGCGTTCTAAAAAATTCAATGGAATGCTCACGAGATTTTGCCTTGAATATTTTTCTAATAACATTCTTCTGCAAGATAAAAAGAGGTGTTAATTTGTATGCAGAGGCACCTCCCCAGCAGCTTAAACCATATTGCAGTTTGGAATGAAATAGAGCATAGTAGATCATTTGTAGCATGGAGTTGGAACTACATTTCCGAAGACGATAGAAGTAGCGAACAATTGAAAGAAAATACTGTTTCAGAGACAGAATGTGCTCTGACCAGCTGAGATGGCTGTCAACCACAATACCAAGATATTTAAAGTTATCCACTACCTCAATTTTAAAACAATTTGCACTGCATCTTTGGTTCGAGTTGAAAGTAACTTTAGAGATGTCCAAAGGACAATTGTGTCTATGAAGACAGTGTTTACTACAATCCGTAGAATGAAACATAATGTCTGCATTTGGTGGTTCTTTTACCGTTAAGCTAAAAAACATAAGCTTTGTTTTGCTACTAACGATCAGTTTATGATCTGTAAACCAACTCCTCAATAGGTGTACATCATGATTTATCCCAGACACTAGCTCGAAGTTATTTGGAGCGCTATAGGCGATTGCCAAGTCATCTGCAAAAGCTGTAACCTTCCCCGCGAAAGGAGAAAATGGAGTTTATGTAGATTAAAAACAGTATAGGACCAAGAAATGAGCCTTGTGGGACACCTAGGTGAATTGTCTTATTGCCACTAAGGTTACCAGATATTTTGGCTTTTTGAGTTTTATTCGATAAATAAGACTGGAACCAACTGTGAGAGAACCCTCGAAAACCCAAGGAGTATAACTTATCTGCAAGAATCTGTCTATCGATCATATCAAACGCCTTGGTAATATCTACAAATAAAGAACCACAACTTTTCTTACAGTCCATTTCTTTATAAATAAAGGAACTAAAGTTTAAAAGAGCATCCTCAGTTGAGAGCCCAGTCCGAAATCCAAACTGCATGGAGCTAAAGAAATTTAATTTCTCAAGATAAGATAAAACTCTAACTTTAATTGCCTTTTCAAAAATTTTGGAGATGGATGACAGCAGGGATATAGGCCTATAGTTATTTACGTCTTTATTGTTACCCTTTTTAAAGAGTGGAATCACTACTGCACATTTTAATTCATCCGGGAAAATTCCTGTTGTAACGCTAACATTAAAAAGGTGTTTCAAAATATCTACCACATTAATTCCAATATGTTTAAGTACAGTATTTGAAATACCGTCATCGCCAGAAGAGTTTGAATTTTTTAAGGAATTTATTATTTTTAGTAGTTCAAACCCAGATATATGCTCAAAAAGAAAGCTATTTCTATTAGAATAACTCTCCGGTGCTGATAAACATTTGCATGAGAGAGGGACACTTTCACTTAATGTAGTGAAATGAGCGTTAAATTCATTCGCGACAGCTGTGGGTTCCACAATTTCAGTATTTCCCTTTCGCAGGGTAACTACGGCAGAACTTTCTTCTGCGCCTCGGTTGATCAGACTGTTTATAACTTGCCATTCTTTTTTAGTATTGCCTTGTGAAGCGTATATCTTATTACGAAAATAAGAATCTCGCCGTAATCGAATCGCTTTGTTTGTTTCTTTGCAAAGTTTTACATACCGAGAACAAAGCTTGATATTTTTGGGATGCTTAATGCACTTCTTATTTAATTTATTTTTAAGGAATATTTTCTTCACGAGAGGACGATTAATCCAAGGTTTGAGATTTATATAACGTTTTCTTATAGTAAAGGAATGGGTGCTGAAACACAAATGGGATTTTAAGTTATTAATAAAAATCGTGTATGCTTTCGAAACGTCGCCTTCGTTATAAACTTCTTCCCACGTTTCATAACGTAATCTTTCATTTAAAAAAGTATAATTTATTTTAGTTAAATGTGAAGGGAAATTTTTTTCAGAATTTTTTTATTATTTATTTATCTGTATACCTGTCATTGTGTGATCGGTAATACGCAAATCAAAGTTTAAACCATAACAAAAGTTCTGTGGGAAATGCTTAAAGCGGCAGAAGACATGATCAATGCAAGTTTCAGAAGTTGGCCTGGTGGGTTGTTTTAAACACAAAGACAGTCCTTGATTAGCCATAGCAACAAGGTAATTATCCGAAAAGACAGAATAATGCATAATATCGACATTAAAATCACCAAGAACAACCAAATTTTCAGCGTCCTCAATCCTCAACAGAATTGAAAATTCTTGCAAAAACGTGCAAAAGGATTCTGAATGAAATCTATAAACGCATAAAAAACTCGTTTGCAATCCATTAATACTGCAAGATATTTTTAAAACATCTGCACTTATTAAACTGTAATTTAAAAGAGTGCAGTCGTAAGCATCACGCACGAAAACTCCAACGCCTCCTGCTGCATAGGATTCGTTTGTGTTTGCATAAAAATTGTAACACGGTATTTTATATTGATCTTTTTCATAACCGTAGATCCATATTTCAGATAAAAAAATAAAATCTGGAAGGTTTGGAAAAACTTCAAGGTTACAAACTAGCAAGTCGAAATTTTGCCTTAAACTGCGTATATTTTGATGGACAACAAAAAAGGCATCTTTGGAAATTAAGGTGGGGTTATTAATAAGGCTGATATTGCTAAGGCTATCGTTATTAATAAGGTGATTTAGGATCATTTCAAATTTGACAGATCTTCAAAACTTCTTATAACGACAGCCCTATCATCATCAGCCTTTTTCATCATTATATTGCAGTTGCTAAGCCACAGATACTTATACTTTTTTTCCTTTTTTGCCCCCTTTGCCGCCATAAACAACGCTCTATTGTACTTAGTAAGAGAGTCATTTATATAAATATTCCGTTTACCGTCATTAAAAAGCTCTGATGTTAACTTTGCATTTATTTTGGCAATCATTATCTTCTTTTTTAAGTCCAGGGAAGAGAAATGAACGCAGAGAATATCGCGAGTAGATGTACCTACGTTCTTAGGTTTTACTCTCCTTACAAAACATATTTCTGTGTTATCAGCATTGACAGAAACAACCAACGCGTCATTTACGATCTTGTGCATACAAGAGTCAGCATTGCCATTGCTAAGTTTTGGTATGCCAGTAATTTCAAGAAGAATTTCAATTGCGTTTTGTTGATGCTTCTGCTCTCTCCAATTCAGCTTAGACTCTAGTTTTTCCACTTTCTCCTTTAATGTTTTATTCTCCGCCTTCAGCTCATTTCTTCTTCTTCTTTTTTGGCGCTGTAACCGCCTAAGCGATTTTGGCCGAGTTCAGCAAAGCACGACAGTCGTTTCTCCTCTGTGCCAACTGACGCCAATTGGAAACGCCAAGTGAAGCCAAGTCCTTCTCCACCTGATCTTTCCATCGCAGTGGGGGCCTCCCTCTTCCTCTGCTACCACCAGCGGGT
>NW_016157526.1:17255-17420 GCF_001687245.7 Rhagoletis zephyria
GGTCCGGACATTCCAGGTGCATGCCATCAAATCGTAGTCCTTTAAACATTTGCCGTGGTGTCATCATCAGGGGGGGTCTCATCCGAGGCTTTGCCTTGCTTCTTCACTGGAAGTGGTTTTTACGTGGCGGGTCCCAAGCCCAGCGCACAACCCATTGCTGGGACT
>NW_016157526.1:17430-39238 GCF_001687245.7 Rhagoletis zephyria
GGTGGTTTCGCAACCAAATACACGTTTATATAGCGAGCCGCTTGCTCCAAGCAGACACCCGCTTGCAGCCGCACCTACTGGTGAACAGACGCTGCAGACTTCAGTGAGCCCTTAAACCGAATAAGTCAGAGTGGCCCCACCGAAGAGAAATGAACGCAGAGAATATCGCGAGTAGATGTACCTGCGTTCTTAGGTTTTACTCTCCTTACAAAACCTTTTTCTATGTTATCAGCATTGACAGGAACACCTNAATTGCGTTTTGTAGATGCTTCTGCTCTCTCCAATTCAGCTTAGACTCTAGTTTTTCCACTTTCTCCTTTAATGTTTTATTCTCCGCCTTCAGCTCATTTACCGCCAACAAAAAGTCCGAATTTATTTTTTTTAAGTTGATAATCTCTTCATACAAGAGTTGAAGAGTTATGGTTTTGCTAATTTCATTCGTGCTTTTAGTCATCTGCTGGTCGTGAGGTTGTTGGCACACGTTGCTTTCGTTTGCTAACGTTTTTAAATTTTCTTGCTGCTTCTGTATGTTTATGTTGTTGCTGTTGCTGGCTGCTATTTTTCTATTTTGCTGCTTTATCTATGTACTCCCTCGTTCCGATGAGGCGTTTGCTGTTTGTCGTATGGTTTGCTTTTGCTTATCCGTCTCTGAGCTGGGTAATTCGCTGGTTTTTCGTAAATATTTTTGTGGCTCGACAGCAGAGGAAACCAAGGTTTGCACTTTCTAATGAACTTCCATAGCTGTGGAAGGGCTTGGAAGTGGTTCTTGATGCAGAGTTCTTCTGCGCTTGGGGACACACGAATCACACCGATAACTCGCACTATTTGCCTTCATGTTTTCTATGTCTTCGAATGTTAATTTCGCACACGAACCGTGGTAGTAGTTTTTGCAGTCTGAGCAAGCTATCTTTCTACTGTCGGCGCGATCAACTTTTTCTTCGCAAATTAGGCAATGCGTTTTACCGATAAAATAAGTCTAAAGATTTACCGAGAAGAATTTAAGAAATTAATCAAAGCGCGCACCCCACGACACAATGAAAAACACGTCTTGTCTACTTTTCAATCAGCTAATACGAAACCAACTAACGTTCAATTATATGCAGTGAATGGAAGTCCGATTTCAATATATGGCGAAGTGTTATTAAAATTAAACCTTAATTTAAGACGTGAATTTCTTTGGAAATTTCTAATAGCTGACGTTAATCAAGCTATAATAGGAGCCGATTTCATAAATCATTTTGACCTTTTGATTAACTTACGCGAAAAGTGCCTACACGATCGAAAAACTGTGCTAAATTCGACATGTGCCTTGGATAACTCTCCAAACTTATGTATTAAATTTCGTATGCCAAGTTTGAGTGTTCAGACATACTTAAGCAGTTTGCTCATATCACTCGTCCATCAATACCGGGTGCACAAACAAAATCTCTAATAACACATTGTATTGAAACACGAGGTCCTCCAGTTTTTACACGTCCAAGACGCTTGTCTCCCGAAAAGTTGGAAGCCGCACGTGCCGAATTCGAAACGTTAATGAAACTGGGCATTTGTCGCCCATCTAATAGTAATTGGGCAAGCCCGCTCCACATGGTCCGCAAACCAGATGGCAGCTGGAGGCCATGCGGTGACTAGCGCGCCTTAAATGCCCTCACCGTACACGACAGATACCCCTTAACGTTTCTGCAAGATTTTTCATAAATTTTAGCTGGAAATTGCATTTTTTCAAAAATTGATTTGCAAAAGGCATTCCATCAGGTTCCTATAAACGAAGAAGACATACCAAAAACTGCAATTACTACGCCATTCGGCTTAATTAATTCACACGCATGACATTCGGTTTAAAAAATGCTGCGCAAACCTTCCAAAGGTTGATTCATGACGTGTTGAGAGGCCTGCCATTCCTGTTTGCTTACCTCGATGACATTTGCATCGCGTCTCCATCAGCAGAAGTCCATGCAATGCATCTCACTGAAGTTTTTAAACGCCTGCTAGAGAATCAACTCACAATCAATGTGGCAGAATCGGAGTTTGGCATGGCAGAATTAGAATTTTTGGGACATTTAATATCCAAAGATGGCATTCGTCCTTTGCCCAGTCGTGTTTCTGCCATTTTAAACTTTGCTCGTCCAGCCGCTATCTTATGCCATAGCACAGAAAACTGGACTTCCCATCTACCGGTTATACTCTTAGGAATGAGAGCAACGTTTACAGAAGATATCGGCGCTACTCCCGCTGAATTAGTCTACGGTACAACACTCCGCTTGCCAGCTGATTTCTTAATATAAACCAAAACACCATTAAGTCAAACAGATTTGGTGCAAGAATTACGCAAAATCATGAGAGACCTTCGCCCAATAGATACAGCGTGGCGCAACAACAAATCAACATTTATTCACCCGCACTTACGATCATGTGATCAAGTGTTCATCAGAGACGACTCAATCCGAAAGTCGTTGTCATCTCCGTATATTGGACCTTACAAAGTCGTATGTCGTTTAGCTAAGACTTCATCGTAGATGTTGATGGTCGGAATTCAAAAATTTCTATCGACCGTTTAAAGCCAGCTTATACAGCCGCGAATTTATCAAATTAATCGCCGTTTCTAAGTGGGGGGTAATGTGGCGGCATTACCACAAACACAAATAATTTTCATTATTAACTTTGAATTTCATATGTAACGACATTAATGATCTATCTATTTATTGCNGTGGGGGGTAATGTGGCGGCATTACCACAAACACAAATAATTTTCATTATTAACTTTGAATTTCATATGTAACGACATTAATGATCTATCTATCTTTTGCTTATTTTCATTGCATTAAACTTTACTTAATTCATACATCTAAACACGCTATAATACCCAATGTTCTTCTCTATTTTCTTTTACACATCTACTCTGTATAATTTGACAATGATAGAATCTATGAGCTAAGCTGTAAATTGTGAAGTGAGTCGATTCTTGTCTGCGAACAAATAAACAACACTAAAAACCAAGCGCCATCTTTTCTTATGTTAGTTTAAACACCTACATACACACACAGAGGTCAGGAAAAGTTTTTCACAAGATGCAAAATAATTTCATTTCATTTCATTTCATTTCATTTATTGAGTCTATGATTATATAAACCTTACAGACTAGATTCATAAGTTTAACTTAACTAAAAATGTATAGCTAAGAATATAGGGATTCAATCATTGAGCCAAAACGAGATCTCGGGAGTGCAAAATCTAGATCAAGGCTACTAAATATTCGATTGAATTCAATGAGAGCTCTAGCAATGGGATCAAAATAATGGTAATTGGCTTTGATTAGCTTGACATGAAACGGATAGTGAAAGCGTAGTGTTCGTTGCGGAACATTGAAGCTTATCAGCTCAAGTAGCTCCGGGCAATCAATAAGACCAGAAATGATATCGTAAACAAACATCAGCGAATGAATGGATCTTCTCGATTCAAGTGACTTCATCCCTATTAGCATACAGCGGGCACAATAGGGTGGCAAAGGAGCAGTGAAATTAAGTGGTTTGAGAGCAAAACGAATAAAGCTCCGCTGCACTCTTTCAATTCTATAGGAATGAGATGAGTAGATCGGATTCCAGATTAAGGAAGCATACTCCAATTTTGATCGTACTAAAGAATTAAATAAAATTTTCCTGGTATACGGACCTTTAAATTCCCTTCCATAGCGGCGAAGAAAGGCTAGCTTAGAATAGGCTTTAGGGATGATATAGTTAATGTGATTAACAAAGGTAAACCCCGAGTCAAACATCACTCCAAGATCCACAAATTCACGAACAGTAGACAGGCTAGCATCAAAAAGAGAATATGTTGACCTAATGAAGTTTTGGTTTTTAGAAATAGTCATATGAAAACATTTCTTAATATTGAGAGGTAACTTATTTCTAGTACTCCAATTAGCCAGGTTATTGAGATCGTCTTGTAAAGACGGAACATCCGACAAACAAGTAATGCGTTTAAAAATTGTTAAGTCGTCAGCATAGAGTAAAAACTTTGAGTGCTTTAAATAAGATCCAATATCATTAATAAAGAGAAGAAAACGAATTGGGCCAAGGATACTACCCTGTGGAACCCCAGAAGTGGCGATAAACGAGTAAGACTTAGTGTTTTCGATTTCAACATGAGAGATTCTATTGGAGAGNGAGTGGAACCCTAACCGTTGCAGCTTATGCAGTAGGATACTATGAGTAACAGTATCGAAGGCCTTCGAGAAATCTGTGTAGATTACATCAACTTGCGATCCACTTTTGAGCGATGAGATACAAAACTGAGAAAAAGAAGCGAGATTCGTGACTGTAGAACGACCACAGACAAAACCATGTTGATGCGGGTCAATTATTTCTTTAATAGCAAAGAATAATTTCTCTTTGACAATTTTTTCAAATAGTTTTGAGCAGTTAGAAAGTTTAGAAATAGGTCTGTAATTCGTCACATCGGTTTTGTTGCCTGATTTAAAAATTGGCGTAATCGACGCAACTTTCCAACGATCAATAAAGATACCTTGAGATAAAGAAAGATTGAAAATGTATTTCAACGGCACACAAAACGATGAACAGCATTTCTTGAGTAGGTATGAAGAAAGTCCGTCTATATCACATTTCATTGAAGTTTGTAGTGCGGAGATGCCATTAATAACATCCAACTTTGTGACGGCAAGAGACCCAAAGTCAATAGTTTGTGAGATGTCAACAGCAGAAAAACTACTATGGGGGGAAGTGTCAACGACAAAGTTAGATTTAAAAAAATCCGCAAAAAGATTCACGGAGTCCAATAGGCACCCAGATTGCATTCCATTGAACGCCACGCAAGTAGGAATATTAGAGCAGCCTTTTTTAGATCGAATATATTTCCAAAAAGCTTTAGGGTTTTCTTTTAACTCAACTTCATATCGGGAAATATATTGCTTATATAGAAATTTGTCAAGAACATTAAAACTAGTCATATAATGAATATACTGTTCTTTTAAAGATACATCATTGGTGGCTTTGAATAGATTAAAATATTTATTCCTTAGATTCTTTAATCTTTTTAAATCTCTAGTATACCAAGGTAATTTATGAATTCGTGCAGGTAGAAATGAAAGAAGAGAAGAAAGAATTTCGTAGATTTTCAGCAAGAATGCATCAAAACACTGTGCGACGTTTTTTGACGGAAAAATTGATTTCCAATCTACTTCAAGAATTTTGGAACTTAGGGAGTCAAAATCGGCATCCCGAAAATTAAAAGCCGTGTTTATATCATTGGACACTGAAACAAATTCGATAGACTTTAGAGAAAGAGATAGAGGGACGTGGTGCATGTCAGATTTACTGATGGGGAAAGCACATTCAGTAAGATGAAAAGTCAAATTTTGATTAACAAAAATTAGATCAAGTACGAACGAATTTATTTGGACAAGGCTGATACTGAACAGACTATCAATGAAATTAATTTCATGGGAGTTATTAACATTCGTAGGTATTAGGATGCCACTACCTAGAAAATTGGACCACACAATTTTATTCAAATTAAAGTCACCTAGAACACAAAAATGACACTCCTCATTATTTTCGCAAAGATTGACAATGTTATTCACATGATCAAAGTATAGAGAATCGGTACTAGCTGGCGGAATATAAGAGACACAAACAAATATCTTGCCATGATTACCATAGATACAAACGCAAAGCTGGTCAAGAAGGGAGTCATTATTAGGTGCGTTCGTTTAAAATCTCCAACAGAAACCAACCAACTGCCAAATTCCGGCGAAATGTCATCTGTTCGCTCACAAGAGAGAAATATCCAAAATAGTACGCGAACAGAAAATTTGCAGAAACTTGCAAGTTAGACGAACAGCTGATATAATTTTTGTTTACATACAAAAGTGTAAAATTTAAAACGTACGAAAAGTCATCGCAAAGTGTTATACTGACACAGTTTATTGATTAAACAAATAACTACTTATTTCTTACAAGTTTAATTAGTCGCATTTTGTAATTTTTATCTTCCAAACCATCAAATTAAATTTTGTGATTTGCGTAAATGCCAACCAGCTGTTTTTGATCAGCTGTTTCCCTGTTGGCAAATTGCTGTTGGCAAAAATTTTTCCAACAGAAACTAACAGCTTCCCCTCAAAATGAAATGTCACTTTGCTCTCTCAATTTCCCCTACTTTGCAAGTTTTTTGCGTACGCGAACGCAAAAACCTGTAAGTTTTGGTTAAACATGAACAATTAACAGCTACGCGAACGAACCTATTTTCAAGTTGAACAGCAGAGGAGCGAAATGATCGATGAACAGCAATTAAAACCCGACCTCCTCTATGACAGTTTGTTTTATCAGCATCTCTATCTTTACGATAAGTAAAGAATAAATTGGGATCAAAAAATTCCCCGTCAGAGAAATTTTTATTCAACCACGTTTCGACTAGAACATATACATCGAATTCGCAACGAGCAGTAGCCAAGAAAACATCTTTGGTTTTAGTTCGCATTCCCGAGATGTTTTGGTAATAAATATTTAAATTTTGTTTATCATTCTTGATAGTAGTACTATTAGCATACAAGAGATTTTCATGATGTAAACTACTCTTTCTGAAAAAAACGAAACGGCCGAACATTAATGCCTAAGGGCCATAAATTAGCAGCTAAGAGTTTACTATAAAAAACCGGAGAAACACCAATTTTGAAGTTAACACCGTTTAACTCATTAAGCGAGGCATCTTTCTTAACTAATATAAAACAAGAGATATGGTTACTAGCTATGCCAAAATGTTTGGCGACGTAAGAGATAATATTATCAGTTGTAACAGTAGGTTTGAAAGAAGAAATATGGAGCCACTTCTTTTTTACAACTACATCTAATTCATTAGAGGCATTACGACCAACAACTATGCTCTTAGATCTAGATCTCTTATTTTGAACTACAGTCCAATTATGGGCATCACTAAGAGCAGGTGTCGACTGAGTAGTGGCGCCAGCATCAGCAGCGTCGCCGAAGGCAGCGACATTAGTAGAAACATTAGCAGAAACCGTATAATTCGGAGTGAGAGTAACAGCAGATTGGGCAGGAGAGGCGCTTTCATTAACTGGCAATAGCGAGTAGGCATTGATGGCGGCAGAAGCAGCAGAACCAAAAGAGAGGCTTGAAGTACTCTCCGGAGCAGGGCAAGCGACATGCGGGGAAGAAGTACCATTACTTACGGCAGCACCAAGATTAGAAGAAGAGGAGCAATTGAGAGACTTGTTACTAGGTCGTTGAACGCATTGACGGCCTTCGATGTTATTGTTAGATTCCGCGACATTAGCGCAAGTGTTAGTTGGATTCACCTTTACTTTAATACCGTTCTTTTATTTTGTTTATTTTGCTTTGAAGCTGGATCATTATTGTTATGCACTGGCGTTTGCTTTGAAGCTGGATCGTTATTGTATTGCACTGGCGTTTTACTTGAAAGCGCAGGCGGCTTGATTTTAGTATCAATTACACTGCTATGAAGATTTTTAACTTCAAGTAGAAGTGATGCATTAATGTTGCTAAGTCTATGTAACTCAGCTTGCAATTTATCAGCTTTTTTAACTTCATATAAAAGTAACGCATTACTATCGCTAAGTTTTTGTAGCTCGGCTTGCAAGTTGTCAACTTTTTGTTGCAGAGATTTTTTGTCATCGGCCAAAGAGATTATAAGCGAAGATATTTTAGAGTTTCCATTTTTAATAGAAACAAGTTCGTCAAAAAGAGTTTGTAGAGATAATGTATTATTTTCATATTTCTTAGACCCATTTTTTCATTAGGCAGGGCAGCATTGTCATTTTTACACACATCAGAAACAGATTCGTCTATATAGATAACACTTTCATTTACAGCACTTTCATTTATAGCATGTATGGCAGGTGGGGTGGTGCGCAGTGACTTTCGGCGCACAACAGCACAAGTATCGCAAGTGAAATGACTATTACTTTTTTGCAGAAATTCAAGATCAGCTGGCATAATGTTGACACATTCCAAATGGAATAGTTCACCACAATTCACGCATTGCACTTTAGATTTCCCACGATCAACCTTTAGACCACACAAGCACGGCATAATTAGAATTATATGTAATATGCTGAGTCACTGTCTCAGATTTCAAATAGCACGCACCATTGCAGGGTGTGAAAAGCAAAAAGCAAAAACGAGGAGCGCAGAGAAAACACGTCCGCACAGCACGACTGGTTCGACCTGTTACTTATAAAGTAATGATAACAAACTAATGAAAATAGATGAATGAATATTGATTTTCAAGCAGCGTTGCCACTAACAACTTTTTCCCCCTACCAATTTTCTTCCTAAATCCGACCAAAAATTGTTTACAACCTACCAAATAAATTTCAATTACAAAAAAGAATTCTGAATGCATGCGTTCATTTATTTAAGATTTAGGTTAAGATATTTAAGATGTATCCTTCACAATAATTTTTTTACTGACAAATTTAAACTTTTTCATACATACAGGGTGTCCCATAAGTAACGTGCCAAACTTTAGGGGAAGGTGGGTGGGGGGGTGAGCTCCCTGATAAACAAAAAATTTTCAGGTAAAAGTGTCACCGTTTTTGAAATATTTACATTTTTTCGAATTAAAAAAAAATCGTGCCTTTTCATGTGTTTTCTTTAACTGCAACTACAAACCGGGCAATACTTAGTAAATTTTTTATGTAAAATACTTCCAGATAGTTGCCTCTCCATACTCAAATGCAATGTAGTTAAAATAAATTAAGGAACCATCATAAAATTAGGACTATTTCTGGATTTTTAACTTTTTGATATTTTCTTCCCCAACTTTGACTATCTCGGGTGAAAAAAAAATGTACTGAGCTATAACTTTACATTACATAAAAAAATTGCTCATTTAATAAAGATTTCAGAAAGGTGCCACACTTACTGTTTTGAATAGAAAAAAAAAATTTATAGCCGCTTTTGTGGGTAAAGGACTGAGACACGCTAGAATGTATTTAATAGATTTAAATTGAATTTGCTCTTGTTACCGTCAAATGACATGCTAAATAGTACAAAGGTACATTATTACCTGCTCCTGACATTATTTTGTGTTACTTACCGGAATTCGGACTAGAGTCTATAACAAGGGCTATATCTATCAATATTTTTTGTGAAGCATGGATTCACGTGAAATAAAATATACATGAGTCGTTTGAAGAGAAATTTATTCATTTATTGATAAAATATGCTCAAATTGGCGACCTTCTACTCTAATACAAGCTCGGCACCTTTTAAGAAAAGACGCTTTTAGAGATCTTAAACTCAATTGGGCTATCTCAGCAGCAGCTCCATTTATTTGTTCCCGCAAATGCTCTTCGTTTTGAATTGTTTTTGAATAAATTTTGTCCTTAAGACAGCCCCAGTAGAAAAAATCTAATGGATTCAGGTCTGGCGATCTAGCGGGCCACGTGATTGGCCCGTATCGTCCAATCCATCGGCGAGGATAAGTTTCGTCTAAATGAGCTCTTACTTCACGCCCGTAGTGAGCAGGGCCCCCGTCATTTTGCAGCCATAGTCTTCGCCGCAGGTTTAAGGGTACATCTTCCAAAAGAGTTGGAAGCCGTTCCTGAAGGAACTCTAAATAACTGTGAGAGTTGAGCGTTGGCGGCAGTTCCACAGGTCCCAATATCTGACAATTAAAAATACCGCACCATAAATTTATTTTGTACCGGTACTGCGAACGATCTTCTCTCATTTCGTGAGGATTGTCTATCTGCCAACTGTGAAGGTTATGTAAATTAAAATAACCATCACGTTTGCATGATGATTCATCGCTCCAAATTATTTTATTAAAAAAGTTGGGGTCTGATTCATGCATTCGCAACATTTCACGGCAAAATCTAACCCTCGACAGGTAATCTCTTTCTTGTAGAGCCTGAACACGTTGAATGTGGTAGGGATGAAATCGATGGTCTTTTAAAGCTTTGTGAACTGTAGTTTTTGGTATTCCCGTCCGTCTTTCCATCATTCTCACTGAAGTCGATGGAGCTAGTTCCACTTCCTCTAACACAGCTTCAACATCTACCGTTGCAGGACGTCCTGTTTCGCCGCCACGCCTTCCAGGTATGCGACCTTAAAAAAGTGAAAAATGATAGTTAACAAGCAAGCAAACAAGAAAGGTGTAAAAATCACTTACCTTCATATATTTCTCTATGGGTCCGGGCGAATACTTCTCGACCCGGATGTCGACGATTGGGGTATCGCTCTGCATAGAGTCTTTGAGCAGCTCTGGCATTACAGCAAGCTTCACCGTAAATTAGGTGAATATCCGCATATTCATGCGACGTATACTGCGTGTTCTCTGTCATAGTATTAATAACACAATGTTCGAAGGGTCCAATTTCACAAAATCCACTTTCACTAATTCCGGTAAGTAACATAAAATAATGTCAAGAGCAAGTAATTATGTACCTTTGTACTATTTAGCATGTCATTTGACGGTAACAAGAGCAAATTCAATTTAAATCTATTAAATACATTCTAGCGTGTCTCAGTCCTTTACCCACAAAAGCGGCTATAACTTTTTTTTTTTCTATTCAAAACAGTAAGTGTGGCACCTTTCTGAAATCTTTATTAAATGAGCAATTTTTTTATGTAATGTAAAGTTATAGCTCAGTACATTTTTTTTTCACCCGAGATAGTCAAAGTTGGGGAAGAAAATATCAAAAAGTTAAAAATCCAGAAATAGTCCTAATTTTATGATGGTTCCTTAATATATTTTAACTACATTGCATTTGAGTATGGAGAGGCAACTATCTGGAAGTATTTTACATAAAAAATTTACTAAGTATTGCCCGGTTTGTAGTTGCAGTTAAAGAAAACACATGAAAAGGCACGATTTTTTTTAAATTCGAAAAAATGTAAATATTTCAAAAACGGTGACACTTTTACCTGAAAATTTTTTGTTTATCAGTGAGCTCACCCCCCCACCTACCTTGCCCTAAAGTTTGGCACGTTACTTCTGGGACACCCTGTATATGTTTCCGTAATAAAAACTGTGACAAGAATTTGTCACTGATACAGAATAGAGCCGTAAATACAAAACATTTACGTACATACATATAAGTACCTCCCAACGGGGCCAGAAGCGCTCCATTAGTGCTATTGGAGCGCTCCATATTCAGCAGTGAGCACTCCCTACATAATTTCACTCTTCATTGTATTTTAACATAGGGAATCATTAGAAAGAAGCGCTCCCTTACTGCTCCCAAAGAAGCCCTTGGTGAGCGCTTCAACTAAAGCATTTAAAAATCGATGCATGCAAATTTTAATTTTTATATTTTATTTTTGTTTTAATAAAATAATGGCGTTTTTGTGAACTAGTTGATGGCCTTATTATGTGTACTTATTGTTTTTCTTATGTATGTGGTATACGTACATACGAAAATACATACATATATATATGTTTGTACATAAATTAACTAGATTTCAAACGAAAATATTATGGCTGCGTTTCTTTATACATTCCGGATAATCTCATTTCACAGCCGGAATAAACAGAATGTGTTTGAAATATACGTTAACATATCATCAGGAACGTTCTAAAACAAAAAAGTTTATTCCGAACGTTCAGAATGAATAAAGAAATTCAGCCTTTATGTTACTACTCAAAATGATATTTATTTCTAAGCATTGTTAGAAATTTAAAAATTTATTTTTTATTTTGCTTTTGTACTGCTCCCTACTTGCTCCTTTGGGGAGCAGCTAACTTTCGGTCCCGTTGGGTACGTACATTTTAAAACAAACAAGAAATAAATAAATGCAGATACAGTCTTAGACACAGAGATGAGATCATTTAACATTTTTTGGTTGTATGAATTATATACATATCGCAAACGTAGATTTAAAATGCAATTTTTTTGTATAAATCAATTCAAAGCACTTACATCCAATTAATGGAAAATTTTTTTTCCATGATTATATACATTAACTAAAAAACTACTGTTATACCTGTTTTTGTGTGAATTGCGCTGAATCTGTACGATCCACAAGCAGTTAAATTTCCCTCTATGAATTTTGAGTTAGCTCACTTTAGATCTAGGTGTGCGATATGTTTAAATACCAGTAAGTTTAATTTCTTAAAAGTAAATTTAAATCAATTAATTACACATGCAAATCTTTAGCAGCTGACCACACATAGTGCGGGTCATTTTTGTTTACAAGTTCCTTGCATAACATTATGCTATTTATACTGTCAAACTTAAGTTTATTTCTTAGTTTAGCTTTTATCAAATAAAGCGCTGAAAATTGGCGTTCTCCAGCCGCGGAGCTATGTGGTAATGAAATTATATTTAGGGTACTCACAGTTCTATATTATCTACTGTGTTAATTTTGCCACCTGGTAACTTTAAAACATTTTACCATGTGGTAACTTTGTTTGTTGTTGGTTCCCATACTAATTAGAGATAACACTTTTGGGCAAAATTACTAGACTTTGTCTCATGTTTATGTTCTGTGTTAAACTGGCATCTATCGCTGCTTGTACATACATACATGATTTTCGCTTTGGGCGCAGCGCTGCTTGTACATAAGTTTCTCTTTGCGCCNTTTTTTGCGCTGTGCTAGCTGAGTATAAAAAAGAGAAGAGAGAATAGAGAGAAATATGTATGTGGTTTGTTGATGCTCTCTAAACACAAACGCGTGAAAGGCAAACGGTCTAGCAATGCGTGGTATTGTTGATCAACTTAATACTTTATTTAAACATAAGGGTTGCTCACAGTTCGAGTGTGTTATCTTGTTAAAGTTGCCACCTTTTAACTTTAGAAGTAAACTGTGAATACCCTAATTAAAAACAAAATTGGCGAGATAATAATAATAATATAATAGATTGGCGCTTACACATATGTTAGTGTTTGGCCGAGCTTCTCCTCCGATTTGTGGCGTGCGCCTTGATGTTGTCACACAAAGAGGAGGCAGCTACAGTTTTACGCCGACTCCGAACGGCGATTGTATTTTTATGAGAAGCTGTTTTTCATGGCAGAAATACACTCGGAGGTTTGCCGTTGCCTGCTTAGGGACGACCGCTGTTAAGAAAAAACCTTTTTTTTCTATTTTTTTCGATGTTGCTTTCACCCGGGCTTGAACCCAGGGCGCAGCGGAGTGGAAGCGCGCACTGCTTACCACTACACCACAGCGGCCGACAATTGGCGAGATGCATGAAGCTATTTTCATTCATTCCATTTTTAATATAATAAACTTTTTCCCAAAACATATCAATATCCAGATCGCTGGAAATATCAAGCTCACTTAGCCTCAGTAAATTCCACTGCGTGGTTATTATATCAGGATCGCAATCTATGAGTTGGGGAAACTTTAACAAAAGAGGTAAAATTGGTAAATCTTCTTTAGAAACTACCTTAGCCGGTGTTATTATTTGTAAAATTTTTATATAGTCTAAGAGCAGGTGGTTGATCGAACTTCACCGATCTGATAACTCGATGAGACATATTTTTTATCAAATATAATTTATAAACAAATATGCCTATGATAACTTGCCTATCGAAAAGTGCTCATAGCTATTTTTAATTTAATTAATTTTAATCAATATTCTTTCATCACCTTCACTCTTGTGATAACCGAATGAGTTTTATCTCAATTGATATTTTTTAACACACAGAATATGCCTAGGTAGGCTTGCCTACTTATTTTTGTGCATGGCTACTTGGCAAGTAGATGTGAACAGGTAAGTCAATATAGGTAACTACAGCGATCTGTTAACCAATCCAAATTGATATCATAGGTAAGATATTTTAATTACAAAACCAATCATATAGGCTTGCCTGCAAAAAATCGTACTAAAATATTATTGCCAAGCTATAAAGTATTAGAATTTTAGCTATTTGATAGGTGCGAGAGAGAAAGTAGAGCGTCCGAGGTCCGTGTGATAGAACAGGAAAAAACATAGCAGCTGCACGCTACCTGACCGTTCAGTGACAGCATCTATTTACACTTGACAGTAATTTTTAACTCTAATTTATTATAACTCTAATTTCGATCAAAATTATTGTCTTATTTCACACTATATATACTTACAACTATGAAATAATCAAAAATAAATAATTTAATATATTAATAAATAAAAAAAATAAATTCAACACATTTTTTTCGTTTTAAAGCTAAATTATAAAATTCAAAAATTATAAACAAAATCTATATTTATTTAAAATTAAGAATAAGTTTAGTTGTTTTTTGTTTCTACAGCACAAACGATTATACCATCTTTACTTATTTTTCTCTGTAAAGACAAATTACATGCATATACATTCATAAATACATATATAAATATGCATGTTATGTATGTACATATTTATGTATACAACTTTAAAAAATATTGTATTAGATAATCTATGCTTTGTATATAAATAAATTTTATTTTTTCCGTTCTCTGGTTGCACCACGCTCGCTGCGAGTCCGCGCGGCACGCGGCTTGAAAGCAAAAGCATCCGTGGTAGGAGCGAAAAAAATTTATAACTTTTGACTGCATGCAGGTTTCCGTGTTTTTTTTTTTAAATAATGTATTATAGAATAAGGATTGATATTTAATGTAAACGATTAAAATATCTGATCGAGAAGTAATAAATATTTCCATTTGTTTATACAAATTTTTTATAAAAATTAAAAATTTTGTACAAAATAATGATTTTTTGAAAAATCGAAACAATCAGGCTAAAGCGTGTTTGATTATCAATATTTTCATGCAAAAAATCATCAAGCTACATCCTATGAACAGTGTATAATAAATAATTACTAAATTCATCAAAAAAAAGTTAAACAATAACCCTTGTAAAAATTCGAATTTTGCAAAACTGTTCAAATTATATTTTTTTATGGTTGTAAATCGAATAAAGTTATTTGTTTGAAAAAATCTAGACCATCCAATTTTGGGTAGCCCACTTGAGAGATTTTCACTCTTTAAGTTTTATTTTTTGCACGAAAAATAATCGTTACGTTGTAAGTTTTATTTTTTACTCGGAAAATAATGGTTATTTTTTAAGTTTCATTTTTTGTTCAGAAAATAATGGTTACATTTTAAGTTTTATTCTTTGCTCGGAAAATAATCGTTTCGTTTTAAGTTTTATTTTTTGCTCGGAAAATAATCGTTATTTCTTGAGTTAAATTTTTTTCATCTTCATCTTCATCATTATCTTTATCCTTGTCTTTTTATTTACCTTAAACTTTGTCCTGTTCTTCAGCTTCAATATAGGTTGTTAGTGTCTGTGGTTTTGTAGCTGCTCTTGTTTCTTGCTCTCTGTATTTTCATTACCCACTCCGCGGTTACGTTAAAAGTTCAATGCAGCCGCCCCTGTCTATTCACGCATGCGCATACGCATACGTAAAAATTAATTTTTATTTTCTGAGCAAAAAATAGAACTCAAGAAATAATGATTATTTTCCGAACAAAAAATAAAACCTAAAACATAACGATTATTTTCCGAGCGAAAAATATAACTTAAAACGTAACGATTATTTTTTGAGCAAAAAATAAAACTCAGTTAATAACGATTAAAAAGTGATTTTTATAATAAAAGTTTTAACCGTTACAGTCCCTGATTTTGTATGCTTTGTAGTAAACGCTTTTAACAACATAAATGTGTTAAATTTTTTTTTTCTATATTGATGACTTTTTTATTTATTATAATAAAATTTTAAAAGTAACACTTATTCTTTCCCGCTTTACGGCATTTATTTAATTTTAAATAATAAATAAATTATTCTTTACTTAATTTTAAATATAGAATATATATTTTGTTTATAATTTTTGAATTTTATAATTTAGCTTCAAAACAAAAAAAAAATTGTTGAATTAATTTGTTTTATTTATTAATATATTAAATTATTTATTTTTGGTTATTTCATAGTTGTAAGTATATATAGTGTGAAATAATACAATAATTGTGATCGAAATTAGAGTTCAAAATTGCTGTCAAGTGTAAATAGATGCTGTCACTGATATGTACACCAGCATGCGCTCTCGGGTACATTCAACGGCCAGGTAGCGTGCAGCTGCTATGTTGTTTCTTGTTCTATCACTCGGACCTCGGACGCTCTACTTTCTCTCTCGCACCTATCAAATAGCTAAAATTCTAAAACTTTATAGCTTGGCAATAATATTTTATGTACGATTTTTTGCAGGCAAGCCTATATGATTGGTTTTGTAATTAAAATATCTTACCTATGATATCAATTTAGATTGGTTAACAGATCGCTGTAGTTACCTATATTGACTTACCTGTTCACATCTACTTGCCAAGTAGCCATGCACAGAAATAAGTAGGCAAGCCTACCTAGGCATATTCTGTGTGCTAAAAAATATCAATTGAGATAAAACTCATTCGGTTATCACAAGAGTGAAGGTGATGAAAGAATATTGATTAAAATTAATTAAATTAAAAATAGCTATGAACACTTTTCGATAGGCAAGTTATCATAGGCATATTTGTTTATAAATTATATTTGATAAAAAATATGTCTCATCGAGTTATCAGATCGGCGAAGGTCGATCTCCCACGTTCTCCTCTACTAATATCTTCACGCTTGAAATCAAATCTTAAATTTATTTGGTCCACAAACTATGTAAAACTTTACACCCCTATTCTGCAATTCGTATTCGGATTTTGCTAAGAATCGTAGAAATCGTATGCCGCAATCCGTATCATATTTTCGAACTTTCAAAATTCGTAACAATGGCATGCCTAAAAACGAACGAGTAAGATATTGACAGCTTTTTTGCGTAATTTTGTACGAAAACAATTTTGTGTCGGAAGCGAGATAAAAATTAAGAAAACAGATGTAAGTCGATGTGTGTTTGTAGGAAATATTAGTGGTGTGCTTTCAAATAGATAAATTTGCCTTTTGCATTTACGTATATTTATATCCACTGCTTTATATGAACGAACAAAAAACAATGTTTGTTGCCCCATATCCAGAATCTTCGGTACGGTTTAGTTATTTCTACAATGATTTTGGGTTGTTGTATCCAAACTTTAATTTTAAAATAAAGGTTCCAAATGTCCGAGCTGTAGTTTATTAATAAATTCGGTTGAACCGTGCACTTTTTTTTTGTAAATTTCGATGTGGGTTCTGCGCAAAGATACAGTGGATGTTATATGCATAATAAATGTTGTTGTGCACCTTTCAAAGTAAAATAGGGACTTCCGCCCTCTTCTCCGACAACACAGGAAAGAGAATTATCATTAGTAAAACTATATTCACATTACAGCATAAATTACTTTGTTTCGATCAAATTACTTCACATAAATGAAGTAAGTTCACATTTTCTTTCATAATTTCTATAATTTCCCCAACAGTGGGGACTAAAATAAATGAAAAATCTTTTCTTCTTCATTTGGTTCTTGATTTATGATAAAATATTTCCTTTCTATTTATTTTTTGACAGATTTTACAATGCGAATTTACTTGATTTCAGCATGATTTGCTTATAAATTACAAATGAGCCGTAAATTACGATAATGTGAATATGCTTTAAGGCTTATAAACCCTAACCGCCTATTCCGAAGGCAGGAGCCAGCGCAACCTGGTAGTGGACCTAACAAAATGCATATTTTCAATGGCTTGGAAGAAGCTGTTATTGCATTAACTGGATTGAAAACCAGTTCTTCAGCCATAGGAGGAATTATAGCTTGTAGCTCAACAATACACCCAGAAGCTGACATAGATCCGTCCGTTGTTAATATGCCCGATAGCTCCGCATACCTTTTGTGAATCCACTGCCATAGAGCGCTCTTACTCCGCTGCTTTAATTGCAAATGCGTCAGAATCCATAATCTTTCTCAAAATACGTAAAACAACAAATTTTACAATAAACAAGCGCATGATAAGTGTTTCATTAATTTCTTTCCAGTTTGTTTTCCTTCATACAGCTGACTTCGAAAAACAACTGATAGCTGGCAACGCTGCACATTTTTCCACAAGGATTCCAGCATGTTGATTTTTAGTTTTTCGTAGCGTAGCTACGAATTACGAATTACGAAAATTCGGGTTCTAGAATAAGGGTGTTAATATATTGGTTTTAAATTCAAGGATTTCAGAACAATTGACATTACTTTTCACAAACATCTCAGATTTCGTTCCGACAAAAATGTCAGATATTTTAATATGATTATTATCATGTTTAAAATCAATATTAATATTGTTACTGATTGCATGTTTTTTAATAAAGTTACTCAAAATTGAGCGATATTTTACTTTGATAGTTGCATATAAGTAATGCAAATGCGAGCTTTCAGCTTGGAACTCTTTGTTAAGGTTGTTAATTATGGGCAAAATATACAGGCTAGAAATAAAAATAAATAAATTAAAAAAAACTTTTTAATATACAACGCTTTTATAAATGGACTAAAAAGTAGAAAATAATATTTCTCAGTCCCACAGATGTTTTGATAACTTTTGATTTTGAAATTTTAGCAAAAGTTATTATAAACAATTAATGACATTGAAAACGAAAAATGTGGAGCGCATGCAGTACAAAGCATTCGATTTCATTGACAATAGTCAAACTACATAACATTCTACAGCGAAAGTACAAATTTGAGATGGATTTTATGCGGTCGTCATTCATATTCCCACATACATACATATGTTACTTTTCATATCAATTCAAGTGTATTACATGCGCCCCACGCTTTTCATTTTCAATGTCATTAAGGGCCGGTTTCTCCATGTCCGATTAATTGCTTAATTATTACTTATTCGGAAGGTAGCATAAAAAGCGTTTTCTCAAAGTCCGATTAGGGCTCACCTGTCAGATAAGTTGTGGTTATTTTACCGCGAACATTGGCTATCGATTAGCCGCTAATCGAAAGAAAAATTGACAGGTGAATATAGTAAAATAGTGCATAAAATTGTATTCCACTACCAATTAGATAATAATAAAATAAAAATGGAAAATTTGGAACGCGCAGCCCATCTATCTGGTTTGATTCAGAGAGGGATTAATGAAGAACGAAAATACCGCACCAAAACAAATTTTTTTGAAGAGTATGACGACGACACTTTCATTTGCAGATTTCGTATCTCAAAAACAAGTGCTAAATACATTTTGAAGAAGATAGAAACAAAAATTCGGAGCCCCACTGAAAGGTTTGTGAAAATAAAATGGTCGGAGTAAATAAATACATTCATGCCTATTACGGATGCCGACTGCATGTATCTAACCTTATTCGAATATGAAGGATTAGATTCGTGTGAATGGCATCCGTCGAACCGGAACAGGCATGTATCAAACTGATGCCATTGGTAAGAATGTAATCCTTCATACTCGTTTGTGATGGCAGTGCGATGTTATCAATCGAATACTGTAATAGGCGTGCATGTTCATAATTGATTTTATCTTGCAGAAATCGAGCAATCAGTCCAGCGGAAATATTGCTTCTAGCATTGCGCTTCTACGCTTCAGGAAGCTTTTTGATTTGTGTTGCTGATTTCTGCGGAGTAAGCGTACCCAGTGCAAGTCGAGCAGTTAGCAAAGTTTCCAAAGTATCGCGGGACTTGCTCCAACATTTATTAAAATGCCAAAAACAAGCACGAAAATCGAAATCGCGATTCGTGCATTTCATCAAATAGCGAAGTTTCCAAAGGTAGTGGGATGTATCGACTGCACTCATATCAGAATCCAGTCCCCCGGTGGAGAAAATGCCGAAATTTTTCGAAATCGTAAAGGATACTTTTCCATCAATGTGCAAGCTGTCTGTAATGCAAATTTGGAACTAACAGACCTTGTATGCAGGTGGCCTGGTTCCGCACATGACAGCAATATTTTCAGCAACAGTCGTCTGAAGCACCGATTTGAACAAAATGAGTTTAAAAAATGTTTTTTATTGGGCGACAGTGGTTATGGAGTCAGCAACTACATGATGACTCCACTTTTACATCCCAATGAGCACCGTTGAGCACCTTTACAACGAATCTCAAATTCGTACTCGGAATTGTATTGAGAGGTGCTTTGGAGTATGGAAGCGCCGGTTTCCAGTGTTATCGCTTGGATTAAGACTTTCACAGTGCACAATCATGAACGTTATTGTTGCCTGTGGAGTGTTGCATAATATTGCTCTTCAAAACAAAGACGCTAACCCAAATGAATTAGAAGGCTTTAAATTTGGCGAACCAGCAGATATACCCGTTCATGCAGACGAAAGGATAGCTGAGGTGCAAGAAAACGCTGATATAAGATCAAGTTTAATCAGAGATTATTTTTCAAGGTTGGTTAATTAAAAAAAATGCACAAGTTTATTTTTAATTATTGCTTTGTACCACGATTATGTTTATTAGAAAAAATAATAATAAACATAATCGTGGACAAAGCTCAATATCAATATTAAAAATAAAATGTTAATAAGCCACAAGAACATTGTCAAATGCATAAGTTTATTTTTTAATGTATTTTTTGTTATATTTCAGGTTGTAAGGAAATGTCTACATACATACACCCGTTGCGCCACATATTAAAATTCGTAGTTTTTGTTGACAGTGCTAGGCATTTTCTTCCATATCAACGACTGAGTGGAAGATCGACCTATCTCGGCAGACCGTTCGATTAAAAAGTTTTTTTTATTCTATTTATTTTCTACTTTTTAGTCTTGTCTGTACAAAATTTTGCAATAGATATTAAAATAATTCCACTTGCAGTGAAAGAGAACAGAAGACTATGCAAGTACAATGTTGTTTGCTCACATTTAGTATAAACATACATATGTACATACATACATATAGCAGCAATTAATTTCATTTAAAGAAATGGCGTGTCGTCCATTTCCGCTGTGACGTATATAAATAGTGCATATATTTAGGCGCAATATTTAACTTCTTCTGGCGGGGCGACATCTAGAGTCTTCTTATTGTATCTCCTTGATATGATGCCTACAACGAGGTTGATATCTAGACTAGGTTGATATCTAAAATTTTCCACAAATAGCTTTGCTACATTTATAGTAGGTGCATTCTTTTGCAGCCGAGCTACAAAAGAACACTCGCTTAAATGACGAAATACACGCAAATCAACAACACAAACTCAGCTATTTATCGGAGCTCAACCAGGTCGGTTAAAAAATATNTGATGCCTACAACGAGGTTGATATCTAGACTAGGTTGATATCTAAAATTTTCCACAAATAGCTTTGCTACATTTATAGTAGGTGCATTCTTTTGCAGCCGAGCTACAAAAGAACACTCGCTTAAATGACGAAATACACGCAAATCAACAACACAAACTCAGCTATTTATCGGAGCTCAACCAGGTCGGTTAAAAAATATGCGACCTGAAGGCTAGTGTTGGTAAATGAAAAAACTGCTCTATTGTGAATTGTTAATGGGAAAGTGGAGAGTGAAATTTTTGCTTCCTTGTATACATGACTTATATTTTAAATATTATATATATTACGCAAATACCACGCATAATTACTCATTTAATTTGGTTTTTGTATCTAAATCCCGTTAAACTAATCACATTTTCTTGCCAGCTACCAACACGGTTGCTTAAGTAGCTAAAAGGAAATTTTACCCGAGTTGAGCGTTCTTTTATCGCTCGCTTACAAAAAAATGCAGCTAGTATAAATAGTGGTCTGGACATACAACATTCATAGCGGTCTGGACATACAACATTGCAAGTTGATAAAAGCGTTGTAAAAACGTGGAGCGCATGCAATACAAAGCATTAGATTTAATTGACAATATTCAAACTATATACATAACATAGACCTAAAATTTCTACAGCGAAAGTACAAATTTGAGATCGATTTTAAGCGGTCGTTATTAATATACCC
>NW_016157526.1:39263-40419 GCF_001687245.7 Rhagoletis zephyria
CAAAATCAAAAGTTATCAAAACAAGTTCTATGGGACTGAGAAATATTATTTTCTAATTTTAGTCCATTTATAAAAGCGTGGTACATTAAAAATTTTTTTTTTTATTTATTTTATACTTTTTAGTATTGTCTGTATACAATTTTGCAATAGATACTAAAATAATTCAACTTGCAGTGAAAAGAGAACAGAAGACTATGCAAGCAAAATGTTGTTTGCTCACATTTAGTATATGCCTGCATATGTACATACATACNTCTTGTCTGTATAAAATTTTGCAATAGATACTAAAATAATTCAACTTGCAGTGAAAAGAGAACAGAAGACTATGCAAGCAAAATGTTGTTTGCTCACATTTAGTATATGCCTGCATATGTACATACATACATATAGCAGCAATGAAATTTCATTTAAAGAAATGGCGTGTCGTCCATTTCCGCTGTAGCGTATTCTGGCTNGCGTGGTACATTAAAAATTTTTTTTTTTATTTATTTTATACTTTTTAGTATTGTCTGTATACAATTTTGCAATAGATACTAAAATAATTCAACTTGCAGTGAAAAGAGAACAGAAGACTATGCAAGCAAAATGTTGTTTGCTCACATTTAGTATATGCCTACATATATACATACATACATATAGCAGCAATTAATTTCATTTAAAGAAATGGCGTGTCGTCCATTTCCGCTGTAGCGTATGTGCATATTTTTAACTTCTTCTGGCGAGGCGACATCTATCTCTAGAGTTTTTCTAATTGTATGCCTTTGATATGATACCTACGACGAGGTTGATATCTAGACTAGGTTTGCCATAAATACCTTTGCTATCTTCTATATCTATACTAATTATATAAAGAGAAGTCCCTTTTTTTTGTAACAGGTAATCTCGCGAACGGCTGGTCCGATTTTCGGTAACCACCATGTTTTAGGCTTCCTTTTTTCGGGTTGGTGGACGAGGGACCGGTCTATTCGAAAAAATCTTATTATGGTCCGATTTGCTTAAAATTTAGTACGTAAGTAGCTTTTTAGCATATATTAGCATATATGATCAATTTTTTCCGAGAAGTGGACCAGGGACCGATCTATTCCAAAAAATCGCATTTATGGTCCGATTTGCTTAAAATTCGGTACGTAAGTAGTTTTTTAGCATATATTAGGAT
>NW_016157526.1:42472-56661 GCF_001687245.7 Rhagoletis zephyria
CATTCACTATAGAACCGGGTCATTGTTGCCGCCAGGGAGTGAAGAGGAAAAAATTTATTTCGCTTTGCGAATAACCGTGCTATGAAATGCCGCACAACTGGAGAATTTCAAGAACGGATATAATAGGTTATTTAAAGCGACAAATTACCACCAAACCTTAATCTTAGCAGACAAATGTGCCAATGAAAATCGTAAACGTGAATTGTTGGTGAAAATGTTGGACCAAAAAGTTTCAATAAAATATATAAAAATTTTGGGCGGGACGAAGTTCGCCGGGTCTGCTAGTATTTATAGTATGGTGGTCTGTACATACAACGTCGCAAGTTGGTAAAAGCGTTGTAAAATATCATTTGGTTTCGCAACACATTCCTTCTGTCAGGACTGCAGATCACACCCAAGGCAAATTTATAAAAGGTGGTGTTGACATAAAAAAAAAAAAAATTACAACAACAAATTATACGCACATTGACAACCAGTACAAAGCAAAATTACAACAAACACATTATTTTGACAAAAGGTAAAAATTCGCCGTGAAATCAGCGGATCTGATAACACCACCTTGTATAGATTCACGTTGATCGCACCGTTTCCTCCGTAAAAGCAAGATATTGCCGCCGATAAGTAAAGCTGAGTAGTGTAGTTCCTATGTTATTATGTTACTTATGTATGTTAAATTAGCATTTCTGCTGTGCTCAAAAATAATGACATCTCTTTTCTGTTTTGTACTGTTAAGCATATGTATGTAAAAGATAATGTATAATGGATATATTTAAATACACACACATCATGTACACTTTGATTTACATAGGAATACAGCCTAACGGTCCTCATCAAATTCAATATCACGCCACGTCGTAGAAAAAGTGAAGAAATTTGAAGTTGTACAGCACAGCAGAAAAGACGCAGAAATACACAAAATTTTAAAAGTATAGCGCATTATTCGCATACTACAAAAAATTGTGTTTTATTAAAAACTGCTTTCGCACGCAACAATTCTTTTAAAATTTTGTACTCGAAATACTTTTGCAACGTGAAGTCAAATATTTTACTATGACGAATAACTGCAAAAAATGTAATGCCGTGGACGACGATAATATGGTCCAATGTGGCACATGTGATGGATGGTACCATTTTACCTGTGTCGGAGTCGATAGCTGCATAGCTGAAGTAAGTTGGAGCTGTGACGCTTGTGAACACAGTGCATCGGCAAGACTTACAAGACCCATCTCTTCATCATCGCCTACGCTCAATATTGGAGGAACAACAGTGGATCGTCCTGTACATTTTTCAGTGACCGAACCCGCTGCATCAGTGATCGCAACTGCTAATTTATATGGTGACCAGATATTTTCCGAAGCGCATGCAATGACACCTGGGCAGACTACTCAATGTTTACGAGGACCAATTCCGGTTGTACAGAGTAATGCAACGGTTTCGCAAACTTTTCCCGGTACAGCAGCGTTCACCAATCCAATGAATTTCGTATCACTACCAATCTCCGAGAATCCGAAGACGTCAAGCGTAATAAATACGTATTACAATGTAAATGCGTTGGGAGGCGTTGAGTCAATGCTAAATGCACCTGGCCAAAATCATAGTTCATCAGTAAGTCAACGAAATCTGCAGCTTGAGCGACTAGAGGAAGAGTTCAAGATCCAGCAACAGTACCTGGAAAATAAATATAAAATTTTATCGCAATCTTCGGAATCTATCTCGTCGAACACCTTTAGTTTACTCAACAATGGGCCAACAGCTACGCAACTAGCGGCAAGGCAATCTATACCAAAACAGCTGCCTATATTCAGCGTGATCCGAAGGACTGGCCGCTATTTATCAGCACATTTGATAATAGCACTGCAGTAGCTGGATACTCAGATGCGGAGAACCTCATTCGTTTGCAAGCTTGTCTCAAAGGTAAGGCTCGTGACATAGTGAAAAATAAATTATTTTTGCCATCTATTGTTGCCGACCTGAGCAGATTCTTGAACGTGCAATGAATGAGGCTCGTGCAATGCCTCCTATTAAAGATAAATTAGAATCACTGATAGATTTCGCCTTATGCGTGAAGAATATTTGTACAACTATGGAAGGATGTCAGATGTATGCACATTTACACCACCCACTTCTCGTCGACAAACTTGCGAATAATCAAAAACTCAATTGGGGTTGTTTCCTAAAGACAATGCAATCCCTGCTGTTAAATTATTCAGCGACTGGCTTTACAAACTTGCTGAAGCAGCTAGCATGGTCGTATCTTTTACGCCAACCAGAGGTAGTTCAGCAATGAACACTCACACCGTTGCGTCGCAGGACGAGGTACACCAGGTTGATAGAACCCTTTTCAAGAACAAATCGTGTTGCTGTTGCAAAGGTTCAGATCATAATGCATCGCAATGTAGCGTTTTTAAAAATCTCCCATTAAATCGCCGGTGGGACATTATAAAATCAAACAGTCTTTGTCGACAGTGCCTGGGTACACATATGCGCAGATGTTTTGTGGAAAAGGTGTGTGGCATAGACGGCTGTACTATAAAGCACCACAAGTTACTTCATAAGACAAACGTCTCGTCAATCTCGAACAAACAAGCTACGAAGTCTGATATGCTCCCGCAACCGGACGCCCAAGTAAACACCCATTGCCACAGCGTTGTCGGGAGTCGACCATATTTTAGGATCGTCCCAATTTTTATACATGCAAACGGGAAAATGGTAAAAGTTTTCGCCTTTTTATATGAAGGATCAGCAGTAACATTAATTGAAAAGAATTTATTTGATGAACTTGGCCGTAAAGGTACACATGATCCTATTTATCTACGGTGGACTGGCAACACGACACGCTCCGAAAATGAATCAATGCGAGCAACAATCAAGATCTCCAATGCTACTAATAGGCGTACATATAAATTGAGTGGTGTGCATACTGTCAACGCCCTCGACTTACCTGAGAAGTCGATCGATGCCGAAGCCATAGCTAAAAAATATCCGTACTTGAACGGTTTGCCGATCGAATCTTATAATAAAGTGAAACCATCGTTACTCATTGGCGCTGACAACTGGAAATTAGCTGTTCCTTTAAAAATAAAAGAGGGAGCTTGGATGCAGCCAATCGCTTCAAAAACGCGTCTAGGGTGGACAGTTCAAGGCGGCCAGAACGATCACATTTTCGACTTCCGACTCAACGGTCACTATTGTGACTGCCAGAAGGGCTACCTAGAATTACATGAGAGAGTAAAGGAGTTCTTCAGATTGGAGTCACCCAACGCATCAAATTTGTTATCTGCAGAAGATCAAACGGCCGTAGACCTAATGAATGCCACATGTCGCGAGGTTGATGGGTTTTAAGAGATTGGGTTGCCATGGCGAGATCTAAATGTATCTTTACCAGACAGTTACTCGAACGCGCTTAATCGAGCCATATGTCTCAAGAGGCAGCAAATTAACAACTAGTATGAAAAGGTTATGCTGAAAAACTAAGCACACCTGAACTTCACAAGGAAAAGGAAAAAGTATGGTATCCTCCCATATTCGTAGTAACGAATCTAAATAAACCGGGAAAGGTACGTTTAGTTTGGGACGCTGCAGCGAAGGACAATGGGGTATCGCTAAACGACTTCCTGCTTATTGGTCCGGATATGCTCAATTTACTGTTCGAGATATTGTTGACGTTTAGAGTAGGTAAAGTAGCCATATGCGGTGACATCTCTGAGATGTTTCACCGTATCAAAGTCAGAGAAAGCGACCGACATGCTCAGCGATTTTTATGATGGGACAACGATGAAAAATCAGAACAACCGAACAAAAACATCACTATGTGGATGATTTTATAGATAGTGAAAACAACGAGCAAGCAGCTTTAGAATTAGCTCTGCAAGTTAAGAAAATTCATGCATCTGCCGGTTTTAACATACATAGCTGGACCTCCAACTCCAAGTTCATCCTCGAACAACTATGTGGAAATGCGGCAGAAATTCAAGGCCCAAAAGACTGGGAATCTGCCGCCAAAATATTAGGTATGTTTTGGGATTCAGCTAACGATTCGTTTAGATTTATTTGCAGATTTATGCGATTGCGCCGAGATGTCGTAAACAACCCGATTGTACCGACAAAAAGAGAGATACTTCAAGTAGTCATGTCAATTTTTGACCCGCTCGGACTTATAAGTTGCTTCACTATAGGGTTTAAAATCCTTCTCCAAGATATTTGGCGATCTGATATTGGATGGGATGAACCCCTAAGCAAAGATTTATATGCAAAATGGTGCCACGGGAAGCCAAATATTGAAGTTATACTGACAGCGAAAATTCCTCGCTGCTGTTCAGAGTTTCTACAACATGCGAAGGAGGTTCAACTTCACATGTTTGTGGATGCTGGCGAAAACGCATATTCAGCTGTGTACTAATTGCGTGTTGAGCATACCAATGGCATCTCCGTTGCACTCGTTGCCGCGAAATCAAAGGTCTCGCCTCTAAAGCCATTGTCTATACCTAGACTAGAGCTTCAGGCCGCGCTCATAGGAGTAAGTCTAGCAGGTGCAGTACTTAATGTTCAACGTATACCCATAACGTAACACTATTTTTAGACGGACTCGAAGACGGTTCTAAGGTGGTTGCGAATGGACCCGAAGAACTTCAAACGGTATGTTATGCACCGAGTCGGAGAAATTTTAGAGTGCACAAACGTATCCCAATGGGATTGGGTACCTTCGAAAGAGAACCCGGCCGACCTAGCCACGAAAAGTTCAGTTCATCCTTACTACACGATGTGGTTTTCTGGTCCACAGTTTTTACTATCTCAATTAAATGAGTGGCCTCATTGCGAAGAGTTCAAAAGCGACGAAATCGACCAAGTCGAACTAAAGCGTTACGTGCTGCAAATAGACAGGGTAATTCAAATTATCGCTGGACACGGAATATTTCTCGGATTGGAAATGCTTATATAGAGCAGTTGCGACGTTTTTGCTGTATATGAATAAACTGCTTGCAGCGACTAAAATGCAAAAGTTTAATAACGCCATCGATTTTCAAATGATTAAACGGGCTCAAATAATCATAATCAAATATGCCCAGTACAGCGTATGTCGCGAAGAAGTAAACCTCTTGAGCCTCGGTAAAGCGCCGCGCAAGCATAGCCAGCTTGGCTCATTGAATGTATACTTAGACAAGAGCGGAGTAATTAAGAGCAAAAGTCGCGCAGAGCACCTTAACAGTCGCGCGGACATTATTGTGCTACCAAATTCACACCATGTTACATTTTTAATCGTACGCTCGATACATGAAAAATTTCATCACCACATGCACGAAGCTATCATCAATACAGTAAGCGCACAGTATTACATACCTCGACTTCGAGTCTTGTATAGAAAGGTCCGCAAATCTTGTCAGCAGTGTAAAAATTACACCGCTAAACGAAATGTGCCACAAATGGCAGTATTGCCAGGTGCGAGGCTTGCAGCCTTTGAAAGGCCTTTTACTTTCGTCGGAATCAATTTCTTTGGTCCACTCTTGGTGAACGTTGGGAGAAGGCGGGAAAGACAGTGGGGTGTTTTATTCACCTGTCTAACACTGCGCGCTATTCATATAGAAATTGTGCACAGCCTAGATACAAGTTCTTGCGTTATGTCGATCAGAAATTTTATAGCTCGTCGTGGCTACCCACGACATATCTTCACCGATAACGGCACAAATTTCAAAGCTGCGAAAAAGATCACATGCGCGGAGATGAAAGAGATCGATTTTTCACTACTTATGTCAACATTCGACCAGATCAGCTGGAAGTTCATTCCGCCAGCAGCGCCTCATATGGGAGGGGCTTGGGAACGGCTCGTGCGGTCTGTCAAATCCGTTTTGTACAATATTATGCCGTATGCAAACTTCAACGACGAAAGCCTCAAAAGTAGCTTATGCGAAGTAGAATACATCATAAATGCGCGCCCCTTAACTTTCGTTTCACTCGAGTCAGACGACGACGATGCTCTTACGCCAAATCACCTTCTGCTGGGTTCGCCGGACGGCTTCAAGCCCACGTGTACCGATGACTTAGCCCTAAGGAAACGTTGGTACCAGAACCAGAAGTTCGCTGACAGATTCTGGCACAGATGGGTTAAAGAGTACGTACCCATCATCTCTAGACGTAGCAAATGGTTTGATAAAGTACCGCCGATACGTGTTGGAGATATTGTCGTCATTGTCGACGAAAATTTACCAAGGAATTGTTGGCCGAGAGGTAAGGTGATCCGCATTGTGATAGCCAAAGGCGGACAGGTCCGCAGCGCGGAAGTTAAAACTACTTCAGAAATACTACACCGCCCAGCTACCAAGATCGCACGTCGGCTCTTCTGGGAGTAAACTCGTCAAGCCGGACTCATTTACGGGCCAGGGGATATTGCCGCCGATAAGTAAAGCTGAGTAGTGTAGTTCCTATATTATTATGTTACTTATGTATGTTAAATTAGCATTTCTGCTGTGCTCAAAAATAATGACATCTCTTTTCTGTTTTGTACTGTTAAGCATATGTATGTAAAAGATAATGGCCCGTAGTCATAGTCAAAATAAAGTCGACTTTAAAGTTAGTTGCAGCTTTTTGACATAATTTTCAATGGGACATCTGTCAAAAAAGCTGCAACTAACTTTAAAGTCGACTTTATTTTGACTATGACTACGGGCCATTGTATAATGCATATATTTAAATACACACACATCATGTACACTTTGATTTACACAGGAATACAGCCTAACGGTCCTCATCAAATTCAATATCACGCCATGTCGTAGAAAAAGTGAAGAAATTTGAAGTTGTACAGCACAGCAGAAAAGACGCAGAAATACACAAAATTTTAAAAGTATAGCGCATTATTCGCATACTACAAAAATTGCTATCGCACGCAACAACCCCTATTCTGCAACTCTTTCGTATTCGGATTTTGCTACGAATCGTAGAAATAGTATGCTGCAATCCGAATCGTATTTTCGAACTTTCGAAATTCGTAACAATGGCATGCCTAAAAACGAACGAGTAAGCTTTTTTGCGTAATTTTGTACGAAAACAATTCTGTGCCGGAGACGAGATAAAAGACGTGAATCGATGTGTGTTTGCAGGAAATATTAGTGGTGTTCATTTAAACAGATAAATTTGCCCTTCGCATATACGTATATTTTTATCCACTGCTTTATATAAACGAGTAAAACAGAATCTTTGTTGCCCCTTATCAAGAAACTTGGGTCCGTTTTAGTTAATTGTACAATGATTTTCGGTTGTTGTGTCCAAACGTATAACCCGAATCCAAAAACTTAAAATAAATGTTTCAAATTTCCGAGCACTATCTTATAATAAATTCGGTTAGCACTATGCACTTTTTTGCAAACTTCGACTTGGGTTCTGCGCAAAAATACTGTAGATGGCGTAGCCGGAGTGATGTGCACAAGAAGTGTTGAATATCTTTGAGATGCGGAAGCCCCTANAATGATTTTCGGTTGTTGTGTCCAAACGTATAACCCGAATCCAAAAACTTAAAATAAATGTTTCAAATTTCCGAGCACTATCTTATAATAAATTCGGTTAGCACTATGCACTTTTTTGCAAACTTCGACTTGGGTTCTGCGCAAAAATACTGTAGATGGCGTAGCCGGAGTGATGTGCACAAGAAGTGTTGAATATCTTTGAGATGCGGAAGCCCCTATTCTCCGGCAACACATAAAGGAGAATTCTACTTAGTAAGGGTTATAATCCCTAAGAGCGGCCGAAGGCAGAAGCAAGTGCAACAGGTGGTAGACTTAACAAAGTGCATGTCTTCAATGGCTTGGAAGAAGCTGTTATTGCATTAACTGGATTGAGAACCAGGTCTTCAGGCATAGGAGCAGTTCTGGCTTGTGGTTCAACAATTTAGCCAGAAGCTGACATAGACGCGCCCATGGTTACTATGCCCGACTGCACCGCATATCTTTGTGAAATCATTCCCATAGCGCGCTCTTACTCCACTGCTATAATTGCAAATGCAATAGAATCCACCGTTTCATCCAAAATATGTGAAAACAAATAATTTTCTGTAAATAAGCACTTCATGAGTGTTTTTTAATTCCTTTCCACTTTATTTTCCTTCGTTCAGCTATCTTCAAAAAACAACTCATAGCTGGCAATACTGCACATGTTTCCACAAGGGTTGTAGTTCTGAATTTCCTTCAGTTTATGTATCCTCTTTGTAGTGTGGGGAAAGAAAAGGGCACCGAAATTGCGCATATGGAAACTGTGCATCTAGACATTCAGGGCTATCACGGAATCCATCGTAGGAAATCTACGAATTCAAATGCCCGCTACGAATACGAAAAAATTGCTATCACTGAATCCGAGTGAACTCGAAAATATCGTTGCCAGCTTCGAATGCTGATTCGAAATCAGTTAGTGCAAAGGAAACAACAGACATTTATGTATGTCATTTTGCTCACGCTGCCCCATCAGGCGCAATGGCCGAGTGTGCAAAGCACTAAACTGCCAATTGAGAGAGCCGACTTCGAGNAAAGCAGTAAATATTAAAGCTAATTTATTCTAAATTGATGCTTGCAGCAATTCTTTACCGAGAAATACGTTTATGATAAAATTTTGGAAAATGGGCGTGGCACCGCCCACTTATGATCACATATATGTATCTCGGTAACCGTGCAACCAATTTGTACCAAACTCGGTATGATTATTATGCTTGCCAAATATAAGCAAAACGTTGAAAATTATTGAAATCGGACTAAAATTACCGCTTTTCATATAACGGTAAATTTTAAAAATGCTTGAAACTTCAATATTTCGAAATTTAAGGACGCTGGTTTACTCATAATTGATGAACCCCGGATTACGATGTAGCGGTAGCTTTCGGGAAGGTGGAAAACATATATTTAATATTTGCGCCGGGTATTTAATGTTCGGCTCCGCCCGAACTTAAACTTTCTTACTTGTTTTATTTAATTTTTGTTTATTTTTTTAATAAATATTTTTTTAGTTTGTTTTTAGCTTAGATTTTATTATTTGAAATAGAAAAATATTTTTTTTTTTAATAAATTTTTATGATATTAAAGTAATTAGGTTTATTTCCTAATAAATTGTTGCTAAACTATTATTTCCTCGATTCATACAAAATATTAATTCATTAAATAGCGTCTAGCAGATGAATGCGTGTATTTTGTATTTTGCTCTGACAGCATAATCTCGTCGTAGAGTATATGTACGAATCTTCATTACGAACGGATTCAATGAAGGCTCTCCACGAATTTCGAATTTACGTTCGTAGCCATTCGGATTCTGTGATAGCACTTTCGTAGATTTCACGAAAATCGAAGCTACGATGGATTCTGTGATAGCACTGATTATTTCGGTTTCAACCGCAACTGTGCATGACTTCGTTTTTCACATAGGCATTATTTCGGTTTTCAACAAAAATTGTGCATGCGTGCAATATTTCGGTTTTTTATAGCATTTTCTGTTTAAATGAAACCATTTTCAAATTAAGTGAAACGTTTTTCAAATTAAATAAAACGTTTCATTTTAACTGAAAAGGCTATAAATGCATAATTTCTGTTTTCAAATGAAAGTGTGCATATGGATAATTCAGTCTTTTTCTAATAAGAATTACTTCTATTTAATAAGGGTTATAATCCCTAGCATCAAAGGCCGCCTACGCAAAATGAAGTTCTGCGCAATATACTTTAGCCCCCATTTCCGGCAACACAGAAAGTAGAATTATACTTAGTAAGAGTTATAACCCCAACGCGCGGCCGAAGGCCGCCTACGCAGAAGAAAGTTTTGCGCAAACATACTTCCGCCCCTCTTTTCCGGCGACACAGAAAGTAGAATTGAACTTCGTAAAGGTTATATCCCCTAAGCGCGGCCGAAGGCGTCTAGGCAAAAAGAAGTTCTGCGCCAAAATACTTCCACTCTTTCTACAGAAAGAAGAATTCTACTTAGTAAGGATTATAATCCCTAAGCGCGGCCGAAGCCCACCTACGCAGGAAGAAGTTCTGCGCCAAAATAATTCCGCCCCCTTTTCCGACAACACAGAAAGGAGAATTCTACTTACTAAGGGTTATAACCCCTAAGCGCGGCCGAAAGCCGCCCACGCAAAAAGAATTTCTGCGCAAAAAATAATTCCCCCCCCCCCTCCCACTTTTCCGGCAACACAGAAAGGAGAATTCTACTTAGTAAGGGTTATAACCCCTAAGCGCGGCCGAAGGCCGCCTACACAAAAATAAGTTCTGCGCTTTCCGGCAACACAGAAAAGAGAATTATACTTAGTAAGGGTTATAACCTCTACGCGCGGCCGAACGCCGCCTCCGCAGAAAGAAATTTTGCGCAAACATACTTCCGCCCCTCTTTTCCGGCGACACAGAAAGGAGAATTCTACTTCGTAAATGTTATATCCCCTAAGCGCGGCCGAAGGCGTCTACGCAAAAAGAAGTTCTGCGCCAAAATACTTTCGCTCTTCTTTTCCAGCAATACAGGAAGGAGAATTCTACTCAGTAAGGATTATAATCCCTAAGCGCGGCCGAAGCCCACCTACGCAGGAAGAAGTTCTGCGCAAAAATATTTCCGCCCCCTTTTCTGACAACACAGAAAGGAGAATTCTACTTAGTAAGGATTATAATCCCTAAGCGCGGCCGAAGCCCACCTACGCAGGAAGAAGTTCTGCGCAAAAATATTTCCGCCCCCTTTTCTGACAACACAGAAAGGAGAATTCTACTTAGTAAGGATTATAATCCCTAAGCGCGGCCGAAGCCCACCTACGCAGGAAGAAGTTCTGCGCAAAAATATTTCCGCCCCCTTTTCTGACAACACAGAAAGGAGAATTCTACTTAGTAAGGATTATAATCCCTAAGCGCGGCCGAAGCCCACCTACGCAGGAAGAAGTTCTGCGCAAAAATATTTCCGCCCCCTTTTCTGACAACACAGAAAGGAGAATTCTACTTAGTAAGGATTATAATCCCTAAGCGCGGCCGAAGCCCACCTACGCAGGAAGAAGTTCTGCGCAAAAATATTTCCGCCCCCTTTTCTGACAACACAGAAAGGAGAATTCTACTTAGTAAGGATTATAATCCCTAAGCGCGGCCAAAGCCCACCTACGCAGGAAGAATTTCTGCTCAAAAATACTTCCGCTCTTCTTTTCCGGCAATAGATAGAGGAGAATTCTACTTAGTAAAGATTATAACCCCTTAGCGCGGCCGGNATGGACCGGTAAGTTGGCCACCAAGATCATGCGATTTGACGCCTTTAGACTATTTTTTGTGGGGCTACGTCAAGTCTAAAGTCTACAGAAATAAGCCAGCAACTATTCCAGCTTTGGAAGACAACATTTCCGAAGAAATTCGGGCTATTCCGGCCGAAATGCTCGAAAAAGTTGCCCAAAATTGGACTTTCCGAATGGACCACCTAAGACGCAGCCGCGGTCAACATTTAAATGAAATTATCTTCAAAAAGTAAATGTCATGGACCAATCTAACGTTTCAAATAAAGAACCGATGAGATTTTGCAAATTTTATGCGTTTTTTTTTAAAAAAAAGTTATCAAGCTCTTAAAAAATCACCCGTTATAATCCCTAAGCGCGGCCGAAGCTCACCTACGCAGGATGAACTTCTGCGCAAAAAAACTTTCCGCTCTTCTTTTCCGGCAATAGAGGGTGGAGAATTCTGATTCGTAAGGGTTATAACCCCTAAGCGCGGCCGAAAGCCGCACACGCAAAAGGAAGTTCTGCGCAAAAAATAATTCCCCCCCCCACTTTTCCGGCAACACAGAAAGAAGAATTCTACTTAGTAAGGGTTATAACCCCTAAGCGCCTAAGCCGCCTACGCAGAAAGAAGTTTTGCGCAAATATACTTCCGCCCGTCTTTTCCGGCAACACAGAATGGAGAATTCTACTAAGTATGGGCTCTAATCTTGCTTCTTCACTGGAAGTGGTTTTTACGTGGCGGGTCCCAAACCCAGCGCACAACCCATTGCTGGGACTAGGGTGGTTTCGCAACCAAATACACGTTTATATAGCGAGCCGCTTGCTCCAAGCAGACACCCGGTTGCAGCCGCACCTACTGGTGAACAGACGCTGCAGACTTCAGTGAGCCCTTAAACCGAATAAGTCGGAGTGGCCCCACCGAAGCTCCCTCTCTTTCTGCCGTGACCCAAGGTTCCACTCGGATTTGTTACCGCATCTCGCATATGAGTTGCTCACGTTGCCCAGAGTGCGCGAACGAGGACGCAGGATTCGCTATTGAGTATAGTCGTGCGACTGTAACTGCATACCCAGCGCAACGACTATACCCCATTGCACTCCATATCTCATGTTTTATAATACCTCGCTTCCATTCGCCACTCGTTTCGTTCTCGTCAGAGACCAGTACAACATCGCCAACTCAAATAGGGTTTTCACGTTTGCACCATTTACTTCGTCGCGTAAGTGTAGGAAGATATTCCAACACCGATTTTTTCCAGAAATTCTGCTTAATTTGCCTGCTTCTTTAGTCAAATATTTTCGTCTATAGCGGCAAATAAGTCAATAAGTCAATGGACGGGAGTTAATTAAGTTTTCAGCTTCAATTAAAATGCTCTGCAATGTCTCCACTTGCGGTACTTTCTTTATAATGCGCACCATTCGCTCCCATGCACTATCTGAGGATGGATTCCCTGGTGAGTTGAATATCCACTCAACACCTCGCTTAACACTTTCATGGACCAACCTTCTCTCTACCAATACCAAATATTNAAGAATTTCTGCTCAAAAATACTTCCGCTCTTCTTTTCCGGCAATAGATAGAGGAGAATTCTACTTAGTAAAGATTATAACCCCTTAGCGCGGCCGGAGCCCACCTACGCAGGAAGAAGTTCTGCGCAAAAATACTTCCGCCCTCTTTTCCGACAACACAGAAAGGAGAATTCTACTTAGTNACCCACAAAGTTTGTGCCTATATTGTTGCGCATTCTCAAAGGAACACCTCGTCGATTCATGACATTTCTCAAACACTATATGAGTGCGTCAGCTGACAGATCCTTCGCTATCTCCAAATGGATCGCTCTTACGGTTAGGCATGTAAAAAGGCAGCCCTATCTTTTTTGTTGACGACGACGAACTGCTACCAAATATGGTCTGAAAAAATCCACTCCATAAGAGGCGGTTTAGGTTCTGCTGCTCTATTTTTACATACTTGACAATTTTGTTTAGCTTAATTTACTAACTGGTGTATATTTGTTATCCAAAATTTTCTTCGAATGGCACACACGATTGCCTCATAAATCTGATATTTATACATCCTGTGATAATTCTGTACAACAAGTCTGGATAATTGATGCTTAGGAGGAATAATAGTAGGTCTTTCGTATATAATGTCACGCAATCAGCGTTATCGATACTATCTCAAAGTCTCAGCACTCATTCATCGTCAATAGTTGGTACAGACTCCTTATTATTTAAGGTACGCATTTCGTCGAAAAACGTGCATTATTAAATGTAAGGTCGAAAATTTAGTTGCCTGGTTCTTATGGTTTTGAATTTAAATATGGCATGTCTAACCCAGCTAATTACCCTAAGCAGCTTGTAGAAGTCCGAGAATCTTTCAAATTGTATTACAGATGAGTCAAGATTCATCACAAATACATACTTCGTGCGTCTTTCAATCATACATTCTTTGTTTATAACAACGGCTATCTGATCTGGTCCAACTAATAACAGTTTTCAAATCAGACCAAAACTTTACTTCTTGAGGCTGTACGTCAGGATCGCTTAAAATCGCATCATTAGTCGAACACGCAATACAGCAGCTAACAATTCCAGTCGTGGCACCGACATCGCCTTTTTTTCATTTACATATACCTTGGACGTTATAGTTGCATTCTGTTGCAGCATGTCTGTGCCCTTTTTCAGTATATCGATTTATCTATACTATATAGAAAATTAAAACCCAAAAAAACGTGAGAGCAAAACAGCCGATGTACTGGGTCGACTTCTATGATTCAAGTTTTAAAAAGACATGTTTCTACCATAGTAGGACACAGTGGTATTTTTAAATTGAAATTTTAATAATAAGCATGTTAATCAACAATATCACGCATTGCTAGACCGTTTGCCTTTCACGCGTTTGTATTTAGAGAGCTCCAACAAACCACATACATATTTCTCTCTATTCTCTTCTCTCTTTTTAATAAGCCAGCACAGCACAAAAATAAGAACA
>NW_016157526.1:56671-61932 GCF_001687245.7 Rhagoletis zephyria
ATACCCCACAAGACTCACTTACAAGACTAGACCAAATTAAAATCATAAGGCTCCGACTAGGCCACACTAAATTCACTCACCTGTACCGCATAGACAAAAACACTTCACCGCTCTGCCCCATTTGCCAAACTAACAAACCAATATCCACACAACATATCCTTGAACTTTGCCCTTCCTTAGCACCACTAAGACAACAAATCTTCCTCAGTGACTCCCCTACCGAACTACTCGCCAACCCGTACCTAGAAAACATGCAAAAAATTATCCTATTCCTTAAGCTATCCAACCTTTACCATCAAATATAAACATTTATAAACTTATAAACAAATGGAACAACAGCTATCTAAGTACACTAATTTGCTATATACATAATAATAATAATAATGATAATAGACTGGCGCTTACACATATGTTAGTGTTTGGCCGAGCTTCTCCTCCGATTTATGGCGTGCGCCTTGATGTTGTCACACAAAGCGGAGGGATCTACAGTTTTACGCCGACTCCGAACGGCGATTGTATTTTTNTGAATTTTGCCCTTCCTTAGCACCACTAAGACAACAAATCTTCCTCAGTGACTCCCCTACCGAACTACTCGCCAACCCGAACCTAGAAAACATGCAAAAAATTATCCTATTCCTTAAGCTATCCAACCTTTACCATCAAATATAAACATTTATAAACTTATAAGCAAATGAAACAACATGTATCTAAGTACACTAATTTGCTACATACATACATATGTATAAACTATCATAAGTACACTCCATAGCCTTATTTTTAACTCATTGATTAAAAATAAAATATAGTATAGCTTAAGGCCCCAGCAGCCAAAGCTATGTTCCCACCTTTCTGTTAGATTTAAGTTTTTTAAACTTTTCTAACAGCTGTATATAAATAAATAAATAAATAATACCACCAGCTCAGTCAGAATTGGGAAAGCCTTCTCCGAGCCGTTCGCCACCAACGGAGTTTCAGACAGGGCGAATCCCTTTCATCTGACTTGTTTAATCTGATGTTGGAGAAGATAATAAGAGCTGCAGAACTGAACCGCTCAGGAACAATTTACTACTAGAGCGTGCAATTGCTGGCTTATGCCGATGATATCGACATCATCGGTAGCAAAAACCGCGAAGTATGTTCTGCCTTTTCCAAGTTGGATAGGGAAGCAAAGCGAATGGGTCTGGTGGTAAATGAGGACAAGACGAAGTATCTCCTGTAATCAAACAAATAGTCAGCGCATTCGCGCCTTGGCACCCACGTCACTGTTGACAGTTACAATTTCGAGAAAGTAAAGGATTTCGTTTACTTGGGAACCAGCATTAACACCGATAATAATGTCAGCATTGAAATCCAACGCTCTCTTGCCAACAAGTGCTACTTTCGACTGAGTAGGCAATTCAGGAGTAAAGTCCTCTCTCGGCGTACGAAAACCACGCTCTATAAGTCACTCATCATGCCCGTGCTGGTATATGGCGCAGAAGCATGGACAATGACAACATCCGATGAGGCGGCTCTTGGGGTGTTTGAGAGAAAGATTTTGCGGAAGATTTACGGTCCTTTACGCGTTGGCGACGGCGAGTACCGCAGACGATGGAACGATGAGCTGTATGAGCTTTACAACGACATAGACATAGTGCAGCGAATTAAAATACAGCGGCTCCGCTGGCTTGGCCATGTCGTTCGAATGGACACCGACGCTCCAGCTCTGAAAGTATTCAACTCGGAACCCGCTGGTGGTAGCAGAGGAAGAGGGAGGCCCCCACTGCGATGGAAAGATCAGGTGGAGAAGGACTTGACTTCACTTGGCGTTTCCAATTAGCGTCAGTTGGCACAGAGGAGAAACGACTGGCGTGCTTGGCTGAACTCGGCCAAAATCGCTTAGGCGGTTACAGCGCCAAAAGAAGAAGAAGAAGAAGATGGGTTCTAATCTCTAAGCGTGGCCGAAGGTCGCCTACGCAGAAAGAAGTTCGTTGTCATGTATGCACTATTTCGGTTTTTGTCATATCGTCGTCTGGGTAAAAGATTGTTGTAAGCGCCATTTTGACGATTATTAGTTCTAGATGCAATTACATATTTTAAAATAAGGTCTTTCGATTGGTGTTATCAGTTTTTAGATATCTCCTTTAGTTTCCGAGATATTGCCTACAACTTTTTCGATAATTTAGTAAAAATTTAGTTGGTGATGCAGTCATATTAAACTAATCAATATCTTAAAAATAGAGTTCTCCATTTTTGGATGCGTCCTTTAGTTTCCGAGATATTGAGTAAAATGTGTCGTAAATTTGATAGAAATTTTGATCACATTTTGTCGTATTTCATACAAAGTGGCTGCCAAATTTTGGACAAATGGCGCTTACGACCAAATTTTACTAAAGAAAATCCTTCATAAACTCAAAACTAATTCACAATAAACATTAAAAAATAAATTATTTAGGAATTTTGTGAACTAGTAACATTTTCAGGGACTTTGGAGAAAATCTATCTTCGCGTTTTTGAAAAATTGCATTAAAAACTTCAATCGCGATTTCCCACAACCTTCCGAAATAAACATACGACAATCTTTTACCGAGGCGACGATATGCATTATTTCGGTTTTGAGTCGAAACTGTGCATGTATGCATTGCTGCGGTTTTTGTCATATGCATTATTTCGGTTTTGAACCGAAACTGTGCATGTATGCATTCTTCGTTTTTCTTATATGCATTACTTGGGTTTTGAGTCGACTTCGTTACTCATATGCATTACTTCGTTTTTCTCATATGCATTATTTCGGTTTTCAAAAGAAAGTGTGCATATCCAGAATTTCGGTTTTTCTATTATGCATTATTGCGGTTTTCAACCGCAACTGTGCATATATGTATTATTTAGATTTTTTTCTTATGCATTATTTCGCTTTTCAACCGACACTTTGCATATATGCATTATTTTGGTTTTTTTTATGCATTTTTTCGGTTTTTTCCATATGCATTATTTCGTATGCACAGTTTCCATATGCACAATTTCAAGGTGCCTTCTACTAAATGTTGGTTAGGCAATTGTGAACGGTATTTTGACTTTACGAATTCCGAAAATTGAAAATATACGGCACGCAGCTGTTTGCAACAGCGGATATTTTAAATCTGGTATATGTTGACAGAATTCAAGCAATGGCAAAGCTTTATGTTGCATTTCCAGTGCCTTATCTTCTTTTAATTCCATAAACTCCATTTTTTTCGATTTATACAGCGTTTTTGCTGCATTTCAAATGCAACATTTAGCACTTTCGAACACATTTTTTCGAAGAGCGTTTATGTTATCACATTTAGCAAATGTACATTTAAGGGAGTCCAAAATCGCTTATTTAGATCAGTATCTATCACGATCAATTCGCACAGAGAAGGTAATGTGCAAAAAACCCTACTGAAAAAGGAAAAAGAAATATTAAACAAAAAATGCAATACAAAAACTTGAACTGTTTTACCCTTAACCGAAAATTTTCACTTTTTTCATTTGTCGGTGCTGTAAATAGAAATTTCCTCAATTAAGGGTCGGTTACTCAATGTTTAGGGCCGGTTACTCAATGTCTGTTTAATGGGCTGTTTTTGCTTACGCGTAAAAGCACATTTAGCGCATTTAGCTCTAAATGCTACTCTAAATGTACATTTATCCATACAAAATTCGTCACCTAAATGCAACTAAATACAACTCCATTTTTGCATTAAGAATCTAAATGCAAAAAGTAACCCGCAAACGTCAAGCTGTGAGGTTGTACTTTATTGTGCTCTGATTTTGGCTTTCTACTTGCTAAGTTTATTGTGCTAATTCTGACTTAAAGTAGTGATAAAAAGTGCTTATGAGCATCATAGTGTGAAAAAATTTAAGCTAAGTGAAAGTTATTGTGTTTCTATTAAACTAAAGTTAATTAAATTTCACTAGCATACATTCTAATCTTCCCGAGTCATTTGTTGTTATCATTGTTGTTGTATCCTTTGTAGTTAACTGAATACATTTTATTTTTGCACATTTGTTCTACTCTTTTTGTTTACTTCTTCTAGTAATTCTTGTCACAGCTGTTTGCGTTGCGTTTATTAAGTGTCATAATTACAGTGATACTCAAACTGTTCGCTACATTTATTTAAAGCTATTTACATCAGCTCCTTAATTGTTATAATTTATTTTGTTTGACTTTTATTAACGAGTGTTATTACATAAATCTTTCAAAATGAAGTGCGATCTTGATACTTGCCAAATTAAAAGCGATTCTGAACGCTTCTTATCGTGCTGGCTGTGTGATGGTATTTACCATCTGAAATGTGCTGGTTTGACGGGGAGAATTCTGGACGCTATTAATGATGGCAAGGACCTTCGCTGGTCTTGCGTAAAGTGCAGGTCAACCGAAGTTGATCTTTTGAAGCTATTCAGGCAAACCAGAAATGGTTTTACAGAAATAGGTAGAGAATCGGTACTGACAGAAACATTTAAGCATTATGAAAATATGTTTAAATCATTCAAATGCTTAGATACCTTGCAATCTGTTAAGGATATCCGTGTGTTTAGACGCAAGCGTCTTCATAGTCCATCTAAGGAAATTATTGCAGTTGCACGTCAGAATAATCTTCCGACTGACTTAATTAATCTATCTTCTCCGTGTCCTCCAGCATCAGAATCCTCAGCCTCAAAAGAGCGTGCAACGAAATCCGCTTCGGATAATAACGAGCCTGAAGTATCTTCCCCTTCCCCCATTGAAGTGACGGCATCATCTTCAAAGCCTCCACCGCCTTCCCTATCCTCAACTACTAACGCAGTAACTCAACCCCTTCCGCCGGTACTCCAGTCTGATACAAGGAAACTAGTTGTGGTTCCGCCAAAAAAGTCAATCTTTGCCTCCAGATTTTCGAGAGACACTACCGAAGACGATATAAAGCTTTATATCTCATCAAAAATTACAACTGTCGACTTAAGCATCAGAAATTTTAATTTTAAATACTTTGTTTTTTTGTTATTTTTTTTTGGCCTTATAACAATTATATTCAACAATTTTTATGAGCTTGAGGCCGTTTCAAGTGAAAAGTTATTGTGGAAAAGCAACAATAATTTGAAAAAATGGTAGAAGTGATAGCTATTTCGGAAATCACCACATTTCCTCATCAGACTTCTTTCAGTAGGATTCGAACCGACGATCACCACTGACTCAGCCAGTTGCCTACGCACTGTGCTAAGTTTGTCTTGTTAATTATTGTTGCTTATTTTCCACTACTTCACTTTGCTAAGCCAACTACAAT
>NW_016157526.1:62225-62322 GCF_001687245.7 Rhagoletis zephyria
CCTACTGAAAGAAGTCTGATGAGGAAATGTGGTGATTTCCGAAATAGCTATCACTTCCACCATTATTTCAAATTATTGTGGCTTTTCCACAATAAAT
>NW_016157526.1:62492-62732 GCF_001687245.7 Rhagoletis zephyria
AGGCAACTGGCTGAGTCAGTCGTGATCGTCGGTTCGAATCCTACTGAAAGAAGTCTGATGGGGAAATGTGGTGATTTCCGAAATAGCTATCACTTCTACAATTTTTTCAAATTATTGATGCTTTTCCACAATAACTTTTCACTTGAAACGGCCTCAAGCTCATAAAAATTGTTGAATATAATTTTAAATACTGGTAAATCTGGTAGAAGATTTATGTTTTAAAATAAACTATTCCTAAAA
>NW_016157526.1:62743-69575 GCF_001687245.7 Rhagoletis zephyria
CAAGCCGTATTGGTCTGATAGAAGATTTATGTTTTAAAATAAACTATGACTTGTCTGCTGTTTCTGCGTGGGCCCGTGATAACTGTTTGCTTCTAAATGCCTCTAAATCATATGTTTTGCCAATAAGTAGTAATGCTGTAAATGTCGAAGATATTCCTAGGCTGTGTATTGGAGCCAGTGCTTTGGAGTTTACTGACAAAGTTAAAAATTTAGGATTTGTAGGTAACTCTAAGTTAAGTGCTTCAGACCATATTAACAAAGTGGTAAGTAGTGTTTATGCTACCTTACGCAGTTTAAAAATATCTGCGTCATTTACCCCAATAGAAATTAAACGAAATTTGGCCATACAGCTTATTGTTCCACTGATAACTTACTCCGAGCTCGTATATAGCAAGCTAGACTCGCGAGTCATCGCACAAAATTGAGGAAGCATTTAATAATGTTACACGCTATGCCTACGGGATTAGAAAGTATGATCACATCACTCCTTGGAAAAATGCGATCCTGGGTCGTAGTATTTTCAATTACCTTACTGCAAGAAATTGTATGTTTGTGTACAAGTTGCTCGAGTGGAACTCCCCTAAATATCTTTGTGACAAGCTCATACGACCAGTGTCACGCCGACATAACAGCCTTATTGTCCCTAAACATACCTCACTGACCTCATCCAGACTGTTTTTCGTCAACGCTGTGCGACTTTGGAACGAACTACCTGAGTCGTTGAAAGTGCAACTAAACAGAGGCAGCTACAAATCAGTAATTCTCCGTTATTTCCGTGAGCTATAGCAGGACATTGAATTAAGGTGACATGTCTTCTTTTTCCCTCTATGCCTCTATTCTACTCGTTTCTTATTCCTACTATCTTCTCATATTATAAGTATATGTGCCTTCAGCCTTTATAAATTAATAATGGTAATAGATACTTAAAAACTTAGGCTTAGCTATAGTATTAAATTTACAAATGTTCATTATATTTTACAATTATGTTTGATATGTATTTATTTGCAGTAGGTGTACTTTTAAAAGACTGTTTTTGTCTTATGTTGTACAAATGATTTCAATAAACAATCAATCAATCAATCAAATACGAAAAAAAATATTGCTTCATTTAAAATTGACGTAAATTTAGATAATTTTAATGCGCTGCCCTACTAGGAGCCCCCGGAGCTTTCGTTCGTGAATTCGAATATAGGCCCAAAAAAGGAAATAACTTGGCTAATATTCCCCGTCATAACACTGAATCAAAAAACTAATTATTAAATCTGCNAAATATTGCTTCATTTAAAATTGACGTAAATTTAGATAATTTTAATGCGCTGCTTAGTAGTTCTTTTTGGCCCCCCGGAGCTTTCGTTCGTGAATTCGAATATAGGCCCAAAAAAGTAAATAACTTAGCTAATATTCCCCGTCATAACACTGAATCAAAAAACTAATTATTAAATCTGCTTTAAGTATTTATTACCAAAATGTAAGAGGCGTAAATACTAAATTAACGAACTTATACCTTACAGGCCTTGAATGTAATTATAATATTCTTTCTTTTACTGAAACANTCACATAAAATTGAGGAAGCATTTAATAATGTTACACGCTATGCCTACGGGATTAGAAAGTATGATCACATCACTCCTTGGAAAAATGCGATCCTGGGTCGTAGTATTTTCAATTACCTTACTGCAAGAAATTGTATGTTTGTGTNCCTCCCCGATCTGACACATTGGTGTATTCACGACTCATCTCTTTACTGAAATCAGTTAATTTACTGACTAAACCCTCTGATTCAATAATTGTGTTGGGTGATTTTAATTTACCAAGCATATCATGGAACATCATTGACAATGATATCGTACCTTTCGCGTCTGGTGCGTGCAATAACTTTTTTTATAGAAGATGGCTGAACTCTGCCTAACTCAGGTTAATGTACTTCACAATAAGTTTGGTAAAGTATTAGATCTTGTTTATGTTGATGATGCATCTAAGTCCGTTGTAAATAAGCGTGATCCACTAGTTTTGCCTGAAGATGTCTACCATCCTGCTATGGAGGTATCTTACGAAGTTATAAGTGATGGTCAAATACGAACCAAATATTCGCTTTGATTTTTCGAAAGCCAACTTTAAAATGCTTAGCAGAGAACTGTCTAAATTGTCGTGGCCTGCATATAAAGAAAATATTGCACTTTTTAACTTTACTTTACATAAATTATTTGAAAAGCATGTGCCTAAACGCTTGTATGTTCCTCAAGAACAAACAAAGTTATGGTTCACTAAAGAACTGAGAAATTTGAAAAACAGAAAGTCGCGTTATTTTAGATTACACAAAAAAACCGGTTTACACTCATACTATGTAAAATACTCACTTTTGCATCATAAGTTTTTTGAATTAAACAAAAAGTGTTTAAAGCTTACTTGTGTAAAATCAAACGGCGTATAATACATAACCCCAAATCATTTTATGACTTCGTAAACTCCAAGCTAAATGTACGTGGGTTTCCTTCCGCAATGAAGTATCAAAATACCGTCTCTAGTGATAATCAAACAATTTCTAACATGTGCGCTCAGTTTTTCAATTCCAATTATTCCATTAACTCACATGCTAACATTGACTATCCTTTTAAACTATGTCGAATGAACTCAATAAATATCCCAGTTATATATCCCGATGATGTAGTAGTTTATCTGAATTCCTTAAAGCAGTCCTTCGGTTACGGTCCTGACCAGATCCCTACTTGTGTTCTTATAAATTGTGCTGATTATCTCTATGAGCCGTTAACAGCGTTATTTAATTTGTCTCTTAAAGAGGGCGTTTTTCCAACTATATGGAAGGAATCGTTCATAACCCCGTTACATAAAAGCGGTAGCAGATCTTCAGTGGGGAACTACCGGGGAATAGCTAAGCTTTCTGCAATTCCTAAATTATTTGAAGCAATTATAACAAATCAGTTGACGCATTCTATCTCTTCTAGCATTTCATATAGTCAACATGGATTTTGCAAGGGCAAATCAACTTCAACAAATTTACTGGAATTAACATCCTATATCCCAAAAGCATTTAGTGAAAGCAAAACTGTTGATGTTATATATTCTGACTTCAGTAAAGCATTTGACAAAGTGTGCCACTCGTTGCTCATTTATAAACTTGATCTTCTTGGTCTTCCACCTAATTTTCTACGTTGGATCTCTTCATACCTCTATGATAGATCACAAAGGGTAATGCAAGATTCAATAATACAAGGTTCGATTAACTGACAGTTGTCTCTCTCGCACCGCTCCCCTAGATGTGGCACAGTATTGCTTCTTTGTAAATTTACTTGGAAAAAGTGTAGCTTTGCTGTGAAATAGAAGTATAAGCTTTGGTGCAATATGTTCATTTGTATATGCATATGTACGGTTGCCAGACGTACTGATTTTATCAGTACAGTACTGATTTTTCAACTCTTGTACTGATTTTATTCATTTCTTTAATCAGTACTCTAATGTCCTGATTTTTTCAAAATTTGTACTGATTCTTACGGAATTAATACAACAAAAAGATCAATCGTTTTATGGGCATATCGCCAGGTCGTTACGTACCAGTTGCGATAATATGATGGAGATTAAATTAGTTAAAAAGAAGGCTTCAATTTTTGTCGAGTGTTGTTAGTTATCTCGAAAATTACTTTCAGTTTAATAACAATAAATTTCAATATCTGCTTATAATTTACAACTCCTTTTTCTCAATTTACTGGCTTTGTAAAAGAGTTTTGCATACAAGACATAGAGTTAAATACAGTAAAACCCGCTTAAGTACCTCACGAAAAATGTCAGCTTTTTGAGGTACTTAGACGGTTTGGGTACTTAAAAGAACCCGCTTAAGTACCCGCATGTCAGCTTTTTGAGGTACTTAGACGGGTTGGGTACTTAAAAGAACCCGCTTAAGTACCTCGATGCGGGGACTTAAGCGAATATAATTATTAACGAAGTTAATCTTCTTGTTAACTTACATAAATAAGTTCTTGAATAAAACCAGAACATTTAATGAAGTGAAAACTTTATAAAAAAATCTATAAAGCAATCTTATGTCATTTTTACAAGAATTCAATTCTTTAAAGCCATTGATTATACATATTTATACATACATACAGTGTTGGACATATCTATCATTTCGGACCAAATTCAAAATGATGTTGTTTGTCATTTATGCTTATTTATTAATTTTAAGGATTTTTCAATTAAAACATATAAACCTAAGCTTAAAAATTTTTAGAACACTGAAAATTCATCAAATTTTCATCAAAATATCAAACTTTTTCTCAGAAGTGTTTATAGCCCATTCAACTTTAGTGTAATAATTAAACTGGTCTACAAGGGTTTTGCGAATAAGACGGGACCTGGTGTTTCCGAACGGATTTTTCGTGCTGAACACGAATCTGGGGTCCAAAACTTCCCATCACGTCACGTTTTCGAGAAAAAAGGGGTTGAAACCCCTAAAAACAGCGTTTTTGGCCATTTTTGAAAAATTGTAGAGCTGAACCCTGACGTGCTACAAACTTTGTATATGTCAGAAATTAAAGGCTAAATCGTGCCCTTTCGAATGAGCCCTATGCCGAATTAATCGCATGCACCCTTAGATCAGGGGGTGTATTTGTGTCTAGGAGTCCAATTTTTATATCCACCATATTCGACCCGTCATCTTAAATTTTTAAAATCTAACTGCAGATTCGTAATCAGCGACTTTTAATATAGTTAAAACCTTGGCATTATTAATTTTCTATGATCGTTTAAGATTAAATTCTTTCTGTGATCAATTTTTCCTGCACCCCTAAACACAAATACACCCCCTGCTTTAAGGGTGCACGCGATCAATTCGGCATAGGGCTCATTCGAAAGGGCACGGTTTAGCCTTTAATTTCTGATATATGCAAAATTTGTACCACGTCAGGGTTCAGCTCTATAATTTTTCGAAAATGGCCAAAAACGCTGTTTTTAGGGGTTTCAACCCCTTTTTTCTCGAAAACGTGACGTGATGGGACATTTTTGACCCCGGATTCGTGTTCAGCACGAAAAATCCGTTCAGAAACACCAGGTCCCGTCTTATTCGCAGAAAAAAAGTTGAAATTTGTAGACCAGTGTAATGTGCAAGTTTCAAGTTTATAATTTTTTTGCCGAACGTGTTGCGGGAGCACTTAAAAGGGGAAAAGTATAAGTAAAGTGGTAAATGGGGTACGAAAAATTTAGGTACTTAGGCGGGTTGGGTAAATAAGCGGGGAGGTACTTAAGAGAGGGATTTTCTTCAGATTACATCAAAATATTCACGGTGCCAAAAAAGTTGGTTACTTAACAGTGGTATTCGAANAAGAACCTTTTATCGGCCAAAACCAAATCTGGGAATGCTTGTTTAGTTTCAGCGCTAATATGGGTAGTTGGAAGATTTCCAGTTAGTTGTGCTAAGACAAGCACAGTGGTTTTCGACCGGAATAATGGATCAATCGGTGACCGTATTTCTATATTGCATGCTTCTTTGACCTGCGCCGATATGGAATTTGTGATGCCGGAAACTTGGGCATGCAACCTTTTGGATGGCAGGTTGATTCGGCGTTTGAGTCTTTCCGTCATAAAGGAACTCTTAGACCCGGAATCAATAAGAGCTCTTGCAGAAAAATCGGTTCCATTATAATGTATATTTACGCGCGCTGTTCCTAGGAGCACACCAGTACTTGAATTTGCGAAACAAGACTGGACATTTTTGTCCCCAGTTGAATTTGGTTTTCCTGTCTTGCGTCTTGTTTGTGCTTGCCTCGCTGAAGATGCTCAAGTACCAGTTGAGCTTGGCGGCATTTGGTGCGCTGTAGGCTTTTGCTGGTCAGTCTCAAGGTGCAGGAGCGTGTGGTGTCGGGAGTGGCACTTGCTGCAATTAAACGAGCATGTGCATCTTGACACAGTATGTCCAGACTTAAGACAGTTCAAGCAAGAGTTATTGTTTTTCATGAACTCTATTCTTTCAGATGGTGTCATCTTTAAGAAGCGGGAACAGCTGTGTAACTTGTGCTCATTGGACTAGCACATTATGCAAGTGAACTTGGTCACGCTTGCTTGGAAAACGCCAAGTCGTTTTGGGGAGGCCTCTGCTGGTTTGTGTGTGTGCTGCGGCTTTGGCGCTCTCACAGCTTTTTAATTTTTTAAGCCTGATAAAGTCTCCAACGTTTGAAACCTGTTGGATAGGAACTTGTCCATATCCTCCCACTTTGGTATATCATTTGTGTGGTCTATGGTTTGTTCCCATAGAGCCAGCGTACTTTCTGGAAGTTTGGTGGAGCAGAGGTAGACTATAATTGCATCCCAGTTTGAAACGTTAGTTTGGTGACTGTTTAGGGACGATAAGCAATTATTTATATCCCGCTGCAACCTTTTTATTGAGCTACCACACTCATTTTCCACTGAATTTAAATTGAAAAGTATTTTCAGTTGTGTATTTACGAGGATACGCTTGTTTTCATATCTCTCGCATAAACTTTTCCAGGCTGTTTGGAAGCCTTCGTTTGTGAGTGGACACTTTCTCACGATGTCTTTGGCTTCCCCTTGAGTCTTTTGGTTGAGATGAAATAGTTTCTCAACCGGAGTGAGGCGCTTGTTAAGGATGTATATGGCCGTGAACATATCACGAAATGATGGCCATGACAGATAGTCACCCTTGAACACATCGGTATCACACGGAGGTAGGTGGATATTGTGTTCACGGACCGACTGATCCTGTACATCCTTTTCTGCGTTAACAAGCGTTTCGGACTGAGTCGCCATGGCAGACATGCATTTAACATAGCTAGCGAACGAGCTTTTATGTTTTCACCTTATGGCC
>NW_016157526.1:69597-79866 GCF_001687245.7 Rhagoletis zephyria
GCACATTATGCAAGTGAACTTGGTCACGCTTGCTTGGAAAACGCCAAGTCGTTTTGGGGAGGCCTCTGCTGGTTTGTGTGTGTGCTGCGGCTTTGGCGCTCTCACAGCTTTTTAATTTTTTAAGCCTGATAAAGTCTCCAACGTTTGAAACCTGTTGGATAGGAACTTGTCCATATCCTCCCACTTTGGTATATCATTTGTGTGGTCTATGGTTTGTTCCCATAGAGCCAGCGTACTTTCTGGAAGTTTGGTGGAGCAGAGATAGACTATAATTGCATCCCAGTTTGAAACGTTAGTTTGGTGACTGTTTAGGGACGACAAGCAATTATTTATATCCCGCTGCAACCTTTTTATTGAGCTACCACACTCATTTTCCACTGAATTTAAATTGAAAAGTATTTTCAGTTGTGTATTTACGAGGATACGCTTGTTTTCATATCTCTCGCATAAACTTTTCCAGGCTGTTTGGAAGCCTTCGTTTGTGAGTGGACACTTTCTCACGATGTCTTTGGCTTCCCCTTGAGTCTTTTGGTTGAGATGAAATAGTTTCTCAACCGGAGTGAGGCGCTTGTTAAGGATGTATATAACCGTGAACATATCACGAAATGATGGCCATGACAGATAGTCACCCTTGAACACATCGGTATCACACGGAGGTAGGTGGATATTGTGTTCACGAACCGACTGATCTTGTACATCCTTTTCTGCGTTAACAAGCGTTTCGGACTGAGTCGCCATGGCAGACATGCATTTAACATAGCTAGCGAACGAGCTTTTATGTTTTCACCTTATGGCCATAATGTCTTCTTTCGATAACCCTTCTTTGTTTATTATAGTATCATACCCTTGTTTAGTTTTTTACCACATAGCTTTCAGTTCGTCTTGCTGTATTGCAAGACCATGTTTATTTTGCTCTGCAGGTGGCGTGCTGCTAAAATCGGATCCAAATTCGACTATTTTTGGTCTGCCAACCGAATGTACGACTCCATGTTTAAAAATGGTACTTGAATTAAAATCAATCACAGATAAATTCGACGATGTGCTTTAATATGTGGTATCAACCGTACTCTTAGTCGTTTCAATTTAAACTAAAGATGTTTACTTTTGCTATTTTTGTATTGGCCAACACAAAAGATCTGATTAGGCGCCGCGAAGCAAGCGGGCATTGGCTAGTGTGTATATAAAAAGAATAAAATAAAAAACAACACAATGGAAAATAATGTCCAGCAAACAAATATGTATTTTAAAAAATAAAAAGAGCCAAAATGTTCTAAGCAAGGAGAAAGTAAAAAGAGCCGCACTTTGCTAAGCATGTGGCTCAAAGAGCGCGTTTGCCCATCGTTGGTATATATGTAATACGAGTCGATTCCATCGTAGAGAGCAGACGTGTTTTCGTCTTGCTTCTGCTTTTGGTTTTTGATTTTATTTTCTTTTGATTTGTTTAATATCTTATCATGGTCGGCTCGTGCGGAAAATGTGTAAAGGCATTTTCGAGAAACGATGTTTGTGTTGTGTCATGTTCAGGACTCTGCAAAAAGACTTTTCATCGTGGCTGCTGTGTTGACCCCATCTCGGAATACGATGTGAGACTATTTGAGCCCAACCGCCATATTGGTTATATGTGTGAGAAGTGTGTGAATAGCTAACAAAAGTTGTGCAAGCTACTCGACGCAATGCAATTGTCGCATAAGCTCAGCATGGACCCTATTTTGAGTGCAGTTGAGCTAAAATTTAATGATTTGGCTAAGCAATTCCCCGATTTAAAAAATGAAATAAAGTGCGTATATCTTTCTGGCAACAACAACCTTCGCAGTGCTGATGTATGTTCTTCGGTAAATATTTACTCGGATGGTGCTGTTAATCCGTATCAAAACGGTGCTAACGCCAACAATAGTGTTACTTGTTCTTCCACCGCTAATGGGACACCTACTGTTCCTGTCACTCTATCGCCTAATATCATACCTGCTCTACAATCGAATACAACATTTGTCAATACAGTGGATTCGAATTCGCGCCCGATTGCGTTGTTATCTCCATCACATGGTCATTGTCCAGATAAAGGCTACTCTGTTAACCTCAGGTCTGCTGCCTCGTATGCTACTACAGCTGCTCTGTTAGCTTCACCTAGAGCAGCCGTGCCCAGCGCAGGGCACTTGCCTATTGGGCACGTTGGGCATGTCTGACCTAGAGCCTCTGATTCTGTTGTTGCTGCTGTTAATATGGATTCTAGTGCTAATGGCGCCGTTAACACGGCTAACAATGCTAATGTCGCTGTTAACACAGCAACCAGTGCTAATGTCGCTGTTAACACTGCTGCTACTAATAACATTCACGCTACATCAATAATGAACCGAACTCAATCAATTGATACTTCTGGTGATTCTTTGATTCATACCCCTGGTGGTGACAAAGGTAATTGGACTAAAGTGCCTCATAGAAAGGTCAAGAAGCGGAATAATGTTATTCTTGGATGCAATGTAAACAGTGAACTGGATGTTATAGTAAAGAAGAAATGGGTGCATGTCTCCTCTTTTAACCCAGAAATCTCGGAGCAAAGCGTTATCGAATATGTCTCAAAACCAACGGGTATTGACATTAAACATCTAGCCTGCAACAAACTCGTAAAAATGGGCACAGATTTTACCAAGCTTCGGAGTGTGAACCTGAAATTTGGTGTAGTTCCTGCTTTCTATGATAAGATCTTAACTTCTGAGGTTTGGCCGCCGAGTATCAGTGTAAGGCCGTTCAAGTTTTTTCAAAAGGAGGCGAATCCAGCCACTACAACTTAGCGTCGCCTGATTGTGCTACGGAATCCTGCAACCATCTGTCGAATTTCAAAATATACTACCAGAATATGGCTGGGATGCGAACAAAGGCCAGCGCTGTTTATTCGGCTACGTGCCATGCGGATTATGACATTGTTGTTCTTGTGGAAACGTGGTTAAATGCTGACTTTTGTAGTGAGGAGATTTTTGACTGGAACCTTTATACAGTGTTTCGCAAAGATAGAGATAGTATAGCTACGGACACCACTCGGGGTGGAGGCGTGCTTATTGCAGCAAAGAATCATTTGCAAGTGTTTGTAATTCCCTTAAAGAATACTGATTCTAAATTTGACCAATTATGTGTATCAATATTGGGTCTATATTCACTCTTATATTTATGTGTATCATATATACCGCCTAATAGTCTAGATAAGCTTTATTTTAATCATGTTAATAATATTATAGATGTAGCAGTTTTGAATAATATTGTGCAGCTATGCCCACTGGAAGACTACAATTTAAGTAAAATAGTATGGTCTTATGTAGAAGAAAATGTAGTCATACCCAGCAATGTAAACAGCCCCCATGAAATTTATTTGATTGACGAGTTTTATAGTTTACAATTAACTCAAATCAATTGTTTTGCAAATTAACTAAATAAGATATTAGACTTATGCGATTTTTCCCACATCAATAACCTCATTTCTGGTCTTGATTGGGTAACATCATTTGGGTGTCATCATCTTGCCGACTGTTTTAATATTTTCATTTCAAAAATTATGCAAATATGTGCTGAAAATATTCCTGTCTTTCCGAAAAGAGTTCATAAATTACCTTGGTTGGCGTGCGCCTTGATGTTGTCATACAAAGCGGAGGGACCTACAGTTTTACGCCGACTCCGAACGGCGATTGTATTTTTATGAGAAGCTGTTTTCATGGCAGAAATTCACTCGGAGGTTTGCCATTGGCTGCCGAGGGACGACCGCTGTTAAGAAAAAACCTTTTTTCTATATTTTTTTGCGATGTTGCTTTGACCAGGGCTTGAACCCAGGTGCTGCGGAGTGGAAGCGCGCACTGCTTACCACTACACCACAGCGGCCGCACCTTGGTACAATAGCAGATTAAAAAACCTTAAAAACTTGCGTAATAAGTATATCAAATTGTTTAAAAGTAAGGGGGATAGGCAATACAGAGTTCTCCACGAGAAATACCTGTCGGATTTCAATTGCTTGGATGAGTTTCTTTATAAAAACTACTTACTTGGTTTTGAACATAATTTTAAATGGAATCCAAAGGCGTTTTGGAATTTTATTAACTCGAAACGTGCTTCTTCGCTTATTCCGTCCTCTATGTCTTTCAATGGGATGACGTCTAAATCACCCTTCGAAACCGCTAACTTGTTTGCTAGTTTTTTCAAGTCAAGTTTTGTTTGTAATCTCTCATCGTTTGGGGAATAGCGCGATATTGGGATTTATTCCTCGTTGGATTTTCGAGGCTTGGAATTATACGAGGAGGACGTATCTTGCTCGATTAATGAGCTTAGTTATTCGAAGCAGGCTGATGCTCATGGAATTTCTGCATTTTTCCTTATACAATGCATTACTTCAATTGCTGAACCACTTACACTTTTACTTAACATGCCTCGCTTACTCCTGTTTTTAAAGCAGGTGATAAATGCAAAATTTCCAACTACAGACCTATTCTAAACTCACTGACTTTGCTAAACTCACTGACTTTGCTGTTTGAAAAAGCTGTTAGTACTAAAGTGATCTTTGCAATTAAGCCGTTTATATCTTTTTCCCAACATGGTTTTATCCCTGCACGCTCAACTGTTACCAACCTAGCAGTATTCTCAAATTACTGCATCTCTTCTTTTGTCGATGGATGCCAGGTTGACACTATATATACCGATATATCGAAAGCGTTTGATAGAGCTTGTCATAGTTTATTATTGTGTAAGTTGCGCTGATTTTACTTTCACTCCGAGTTTCTGGATTGGCTCAAATCCTATCTAGTCAACAGAGTCAATTTTGTATCAGTGGGTAGTGTAAAGTCTCATGCATATACAAGAATGATAGAATACAAGATTGCGCCGTCCTGGCCGTTGACATTTGTGCACCACAAGTAAACAAAGAATAGAGCGAAAAAAAGAACGAGTTGAAACTGCCAAAACAGTTTACTTTACAGCGAAAAACATGCTTTAATTTGGCTAAATGCGAAAATATTGCATTTTCACATAATCTATTAGAGAATAGTGAACGTTTTAGTGCACTCGATTGCTTTGCAATCGAAGCTGCTGCAGCAAACGTTTTAGTGCACTCCATTGCTTTGCAATTAAGGCTGATGCAGCAAACTGCGGCAGCATCTCAGCGGGATTGATTAGTTAACTTGCTAAAGGAGGATGCTTGGAGCAGAAGCGAAGTCATTGTGATGCAATGCTGTCAATATAATAATAAAGATACATTTCAAGAACGGCTTGACCGTGCCCTATATACACAAAATGCAGCGATTCGTCACAGTGCTACACTTGCATCATCTACGCATCTCGCATCTTAGCGGCTGTCGAAATTTAACACACGGCACTTCATTTTATTAGTTTTTACGCTGTCTTCAACTCAAAAATCACTCAGAAATTGCAAATTAACACCATTTAAACTGATTTTTCACTTATAATTAAAATTCTCTTTGTTGCTGATTTGTAAACAAAGGTTTATTTACAAGTTACCACAACTGCCAAAATCGGCAAAACCAAAGTAGCGGTACCACTGACGGCGCCACCTTTGTTCGCTGCACCGTGATGCATATGTTGCTACTTCGGATGTTCCCCAAGGCAAAATATTAGGTCCGTTACTTTTCTTAATTTTTATTAATGATGCCAGTGCTTGTTTCAAACAATGTAATCACCTTTTAAATGCGGATGATTTGAAAATTTTTAAATATGTAAAAACTAACTCTGATATACAGACCATTCAAAATGAGTTAAACATCTTCTGTGACTGGGGTAGGCGAAATAAGCTAGAATTCAATATTAATAAGTGCTGTTTTGTGAGGTATTACAAAATACGTTCACCTCTGCAGTCGTCGTATCATATTTCAGACTCCGCTATAAGCTCCTATAATAAAATTAAAGATCTTGGGGTGGTGTTTGACTCGTGCTTCACGTTCATTGAGCACCTAAACTACATTATTCCCAAGGCGTACTCGTCGCTGGCTTTCATAAAGAGGAATAGCTCTGAATTTAAAGATCCCTATACCAAAAAAATTTTATACAATGCTTTCGTGAGATCGAAACTGGAGTATGCGTCTGTCATTTGGGTTCTTATTTTGATACGAACTCAAAAAGAGTAGAGCGTGTACAAAAGAGTTTTCTAAAATTTGCGTTATACCAGTTGAAGTTTGATTTGCCAATACCGCCATATATTTCTCGCTGTAAGATAATTGATATGCATACTCTAGCAGGAAGAAGGAATATTTCTGGGCTCATGTTTGTACATAACATTTTTAATGGTAGTATTGACTGTCCTGTATTACTACAAGTTATAAAACTGAATATTCATGTTCGATCTTTAAGGTATTTTGATATTTTCTCAATAGAATTCTATAAAACCAAATATTCGCAAAATGAGCCTATTTCTAGGATTCTAGGTGAACTCAATGCGTTAATGAACAAAAGTAGAGATATTGATGTTTTCTCTAGTCGCTGTTCTTTTAAGTTGGCCTTGGGGTCAAATTATATTTAGTCCTAAGTTTAATGTTATCTAGTCTGTAAGGTTCTGTAAAACCATAGACTTAAATAAATTAAAATAAATTAAAATATTTCTGCAATGTTGTTAGTAATGTTTGCATGGTTTGAAGAATGTTTGACAAGCCGCTTGTGTGGTGTATTTTGCTCTTTATAGAACTTCGGAAAGCCTTTTGTTCAAAAATTTGCAGAGTGATTTAACAACCCTATTGTGCAAAACATGATTCCATTTGTTATCTGCAAATATATCGAGATAAAATTTCTCAAAAATTCCTCAAAATAAAAATCCTCAAAAAATACTCAAACCCGCCCCAAAATCCTCACGTTTTGAGGAATTACTCACAAAGTGGTCACACTGGGATAAATATAAGGCCACTCCCAATAAACATTTAGGTTTGAGGTCAACTTGAGATTAAGTTGAGAACTAAGGTATTTCGGAAATCACCAACGTTGTTTCTCAACAGTACCTCAAGTGGAGGATCATAGCGTTCGCAACAAAAAAGGCATTTTTCTTTGTATGAAAAAACTCCAATGTAAAGGCTCCGTTATGCATACTTGGTATTGCTTGAGAGTTGTCACATAAGGAATCTGTTAAATTAGCTTCGCGTGTAACCGCAACGTACAGCATTACATGCGTAGAAGGCTGTTGGTTTTTGATTTCTACGTAAAAATGGTATAGCAGTGCATGCAATGCCAAGTATGCATAACAGAGCCTTAATTCTCCAATTGGTCTCAAACATATCATTGAAATACTGAAATTGAAATAGTAAAATACCTTATACCTTTTTGATTGAAACGACATACATACATAGATGAATTTAAATATTAATTTTTCATTTTATTACTTCTTTTGTATAATACAGTAGTTAATCAATATCGTATTACAATAATTCACTTCACATTATACAGCCCGACAGTAATTTTGCCACTTGATTCACTTCGCGTTTTATTTTCTTTCTAGATTATTTGGGGATACTTTGAAGATTATTTACTTTTTGTTGGTAATTTTCCTCTTTATATAGCTTTCGTTTTTCACTTGATAATTAAAAATTCGTTTCTGTATCACTTTTTACGTATCTGCGCGTCGGTTAGAGATGAGTTGGAGAATCATGATGGATATCAACTTGAGAACTATGAATTTCTCCAAGGTTGGAGAAATATTTTTTTTGGTGTTTATTGGGCGTAGAACTTTCCTCCTTTGACCGACGGCGAGCTGTTTGTGGTGTTGCCAGAAGTCGAAGTCATCCTTGGCAGCCTTGTTTGGCAAGTTTACAAATTAGAATAAGGTAAGGTATATATGTTTCAACTTTTTAGCCAATATGACAATGTTGGTCGCCAAGCAAGCATATTTATGAAATTTCAGAAATGACAGCCAGATGACAACCAAGAAAATAATAAACAAAATTCTGAGAGGGAATATAAAAAAATATGAGAGAAACGCAGTACGACACATTTGTTTGCATCGGGTTTCCTAGAAATTATCGTGATAAAAACATTACGATGAAAAAACCTTCTCTACATTCGTCGGCCATGATTTTATTTTTGGCATTTGCACGCATTTTAAAATCACATAAAATTGAAAATAAAAAAATCAAATTCACCTCTATTCCGCAACTCTTTCCAATTCGGATTTTGCTACGAATCATAGAAATAGTATGCTGCAATCCGAATCGTATTTTCGAACTTTCGAAATTCGTAACAATGGCATGCCTCAAAACGAACGAGTAAGCTTTTTGCGTAATTTTGTACGAAAACAATTCTGTGTCGGAGGCGAGATAAAAGACGTGAATCGATGTGTGTTTGCAGGAAATATTAGTGGTGTTCATTTAAACAGATAAATTTGCCCTTCGCATATACGTATATTTTTATCTACTGCTTTATATAAACGAGTAAAACAGAATATTTGTTGCCCCTTATCGAGAAACTTGGGTCCGGTTTAGTTAATGTACAACGATTTGAGTTGTTGTGTCCAAACGCATAACCCGAATCCAAAAACTTTAACATACACGTGTAATCAAAGGATTCACATTATATTTAAGATAAATGTTTCAAATTTCCTACCACTAGCTTATTAATAAACTCGGTTTGCACTGTGCACTTTTTTGCAAATTTTGACGTGGGTTCTGCGCAAAAATATTGTGGACGGCGTAGCCGGAGTGATATGCACAAGAAATGTTGTATACCTTTGTCATGCGGAAGCCCCTCTTCCCGCAACACAGAAAGGAGAATTCTACTTAGTAAGGGTTATAATCCCTAAGCGCGGCCGAAGACAGAAGCAAGCGCAACAGGTGGTGCACCTAACAAAGTGCATGTTTTCAATGGCTTGGAAGAAGCTGTTATTGCATTAACTGGATTGAGAACCAGAGCTTCAGGCATAGGAGTTCTGCCTTGTAGTTCAACAATTCAACCAGAAGCTGACATAGATGCGCCCATGGATACTATGCCCGACAGCTCCGCATACCTTCGTGAATCCATTGCCATAGCGCCCGCTTACTCTGCTGCTATTTATTTATTTATTTATTTATTTGGTCTACAGAAAAATGCTTTCTTACAGACAAATGAGAATAGAACATTTAGATAAATAGTAATTTATAATAATCCTACGGTTTCTTTACCATCTCTGCCTGAAATATCTGCGTTTGTAGTTGAGGAATCTGACGTAACTCTTGCGATATCTGAACTAAAGTATGGTGGTAAATCTGACACTGATGGTTTTTGCTCGGTATTCTTCAAACTATGTGCGGACTCCCTTGTGGGTCCCATCACTCGCATTTTTAATAGCTGCCTCTCTAGTGGTGTTTTTATTGATGCATGGAAGGTCTGTTCTATCACTCCAATATAAGCATTTTAGGTATATTAAAAAATATTTAATTTTCGTTTTTTTAAGTTTAACAAATTTTCCAGGTTTTATTTTATTGAATATTGAAAACTGAATGAATGAATATAAAAATTTTCAACTCAAAATTGATCGTACATAAATAAATGTAACAAGATATTTTCATAATTCAAAGTATTTTAAGAACAAGTGTTTAACAAGTAATGTGTATCACTACACTACTCCCCTCTTCCAAAAACTTTCATATCTAACAAATTAAAAGTAACTCGCTTCGTCTTGCTGGATGAACTAAGTTTACTTCCATCTAGAAATGCAGGCTTAACTCTGTCTATAGAAATATTTACTAATTTGTTATGATAATTAATTTTGAACCACTTCGGTGTCTTTTCTATAACCTCGAACGGTCCTTCATATGGTTCCTGTAAACCAGTTCTTTTCCTATCAATTCTTACTAAAACAAATTTGCAATTATATAAATCTTTTGGAATATAAACAAGTGAATCTTTATGATATCATACTTTCGATTCATAATTTTTTGAGATTTTGCTTTAATTTATTCAGTACATCAGATGAAACAAATTTTGTTTCAGACCGAACTACCATTTGCGAAGGAAGCCTTAAATTTTCGCCGTATAACATCTCCGCTGCTGTAGCGTGAATGTCTTCTTTGTAGGATGATCGCAAACCCAACAATACTATAGGTAACTCCTCATACCATCTGCTTGCGTTTCCACTAGCCATAATTGATGCCTTTAGTTGCCTGTGAAAACGTTCGACCATTCCGTTAGCTTGCGGATGGTAGGCAGTGGTTGTAATCTTATGACTTCCTAAAAGCTTTGTTAGTTCAGTAAAAATCTGAGAAGTAAACTGTGTGCCCTGATCTGTTGTAATTGTCAGTGGAACTCCAAAACGTGAAACAAATTCGC
>NW_016157526.1:80014-96755 GCF_001687245.7 Rhagoletis zephyria
ACCACTGTCTATTAAAAATTTAAGCTTACTTTCTTTGTCTAATACAAATAAGCGACGTGTTGAAAATTTCAAATTGCCATTGTTAGTCGCTGCAACAACAGCATGTCCTAGTTTGTCGAGTCAGAATTATTTCTTTTAAAGGCACACGGTTCTTCACACTTACGTGCTTTACTACCAAAACGGAAATGGTACCGACAGACCCAATTTTTAGATTGAGACTTACTACGTGACTGGGAATTTTTATTATTACTAAAATACCTCCTTCTTGATCGTGATGGTCTATCATATATTTGCGTTTTAATCTCATTAATGTCCAACTGCAAACGATTAAAACTTTCACACATTTTCGTCGTAACCTTCGCTAAATCTTCCACAATTTTCCTTAAGTCATCAAAATTATTTGAAGAAGTAAGTACTTTACTTTTAACAGCACAAATTTCACTACCACTGGTAATTTCCCAAATTTTATCTGCGAGTTGCAAGAGATCATTAATATTATTTAAATTAGCGCTGGTTAATGCAACATACAAACTTTTAGGTAGTTTCCGCAACCAAATATTTTTTAAGAAAATCGGGTCTATAGTGCTACCCGCTAACTGACCAAGGGTCCTATAATACTCGGAAGGTCTGCGATCCCCTATCTCAGTATCTGACAAAATTTTATCAAGTCTTCTCTGCTCGCTTAAAGAATGTCGGTCAATGAGAACTTTTTTTAAATTTTCATAAGTCTCAGTCTGAGGTGGATTTTGTATAACATCAAGTACATTCGCAATAACGTCTTGAGACAAGGCAGTTATAACGAACTCGTACTTGGTCGAATCCCTACTAATTCCCTTTGTAGCAAATTGCATCTCGGCATGCACGAACCATGCTTCAGGACAGTTAGACCAAAATTGTGGTAATTTTACCGAAGTAGCACAAATTTCAGACCTGTCATACGGATTACGTATATTATCTTGTGACACCTCACAGGGATCTTCAATATCAATCAGAGACCTACCAAGTCTATCCCCAGCACCTTTTTCTTGAGGAGAACGCAACATATTGGAAGAAGGTTTACAAAAAAATAAACTGTTCTTTGTATTTAAAAAAAAATAAAATAAAATTGTCTAAGTGTAAAATTTAACACAACTAAACTACGCTAACATAAACTTATCTATTTAGATGTTTTGATTGGTGACGGTTTAAAGACTGGATGTTTTGTGGTTGTTGTTAAGGTTACAGATGTTGGTGGCTGTTGCTGCTTCTATACGGCCGACTATAATTGCGACTGCTGTTTCTGTGACATTTGTTGATATTTTGTACTTGTTGTTGTTGTTCAGCGTCAGCAAAACTACTTGGCGAGTGCTTTAAACGCGATGAGGATGGATGATAATAGACAATTGTTGATGTGGCAACGGCAGAACTTTCCTGTTGGCGTTGTTGTCGTGATGTCTGCTTATGTTGCTTTTGTTACCTCTGTTATGACTGATTGTCGTCGTGGTAACGATGCTGACGCAAATATTGTTGTTAATAATGATGTTGCTGCACAAATGGCGATTGATGTTTGCGTTGTTGCTGCTCTCGTTCTCGTTCCTGTTCTTCTTGCTGTTGCTGTTGCTGCTGATGGAGCTGTTGCCCGTCGTCTTGCTCTGCTTGCAATCTCTCCTAATGCTGCTGTTGCAGCTGAGACTGCTCGTATTGCTGAAGTGTGCGCCGTTATTCGCCCTCGTACACGGGGCGACTGGAGTAGTCGAAATCGGACGCGTTCACAAGCGACGTTTTCATTTGTATTCGCTAACTAGATGCAATGCAAAAATTCTTTGCAATCTTAATGCAATACAATAAAATCGCCGCGTCTATTCGTCGTCGTTATTGTTTTCAAAAAATGTTGTTGGACGCGCCGTATCGCATTCGTAAGAATTGTAATAATTTGTGGTTGCTTTTGTTATTGTATCCGTTGTCGAATTCAATTTCGACAAATGTCCTCGAAAGCGATTTTCACGTTTCTAAATTTTATCTTTATTAAAAATTGCTCCTGGCAGGATCGCCAATTTTAGGTATATTAAAAAATATTTAATTTTCGTTTTTTTAAGTTTAACAAATTTTCCAGGTTTTATTTTATTGAATATTGAAAACTGAATAAATGAATATAAAAATTTTCAACTCAAAATTGATCGTACATAAATAAATGTAACAAGATATTTTCATAATTCAAAGTATTTTAAGAACAAGTGTTTAACAAGTAATGTGTATCACTACAGGCCTATAGTGAAACAGAGTACATTGGCCAAGCTGTTCGATAGCATCATTCATTCTAAACTTTACCTTCACGTATGTAACATTATAAGCAATTGTCAGCATGGGTTCATGCCTGGTAGATCCACATTTTCAAACTTACTCTTAGTCACCAATGATATCGTGAAGGCATTTAATTGCCAATCACAATTAGATGTGATATATACCGATTTCTCCAAAGCCTTTGATAAGGTTGACCACGTTGTCCTACTGCATAAACTAAAACTCTATGGTATTACTGGAGAGCTTCTGAAATTCTTTGCTAGTTTTCTTAGCGGGAGGAAGTTATTTGTGAAAATGGGTTCAGTCTCGTCAAATACCAGTGTCAATGCTTGGTCAGGTATTCCGCAAGGTACCCATTGTGGTCCGCTATTATTTTTGCTTTTCATCAATGATTTACCCTCCCACTTTAAATTCACGAAATGCCTGATGTTTGCCGATGATGTTAAGCTTTTGCTGCAAGTTGACAGTCTTTCTGATTGCAGGAAGTTGCAAGCGGATTTAAGTATTTTTGAAACTTAGTGTACATCAAATAACTTGTACTTGAATACCAAGAAATGTGCTATTGTATCGTATACCAGAAAATTAGAGGCGTTTCTTTTTGATTACTCTTTGTGCAACAATGTGCTTAATCGTTGCTCCGATATGAAGGATCTAGGGGTGATCTTTGATACAAAGCTTACATTTAGCAAGCACATTGACTTCATTGTCACTAAGTCGTTTGCGCTATTTGGCTTCATCCGTAGAAATACCCGTGATTTTAAGGACCCTAACACGCTTAAATCATTATTTGTTGCCCTTGTTCGTAGTCGACTGGATATGGAACCCCTACTACGATGTATACTCTGGTAAAATTGAAAGGGTTCAGAAAGTCTTTACAAAATATGCCTTATACAATATGAGCTGGGATGATGGCCCTCCATCATACACTAGTAGACGTAAGCTTTTGGGTTTGCAATCTTTGCATGACCGCAGACTTTATAGTTCATTTATATTTGTATACAATGTGGTCAATAACAAAATTGACTGTGCTCTTATCAATTCCTTATTTAATGTATATTTAACCCAAAGAAACTTAAGATGTAATCGTTTATTCGTTGAGCCAATTAGCAGAAATAAATATTCGCTGAATGAGCCTATCACTAGATGCGTTCGTCTTTGCAATAAATATGCCGATGTTATCGATTTTAATGTTAACTTTTATTCTTTTAAACTTACCTTGTTTTCCTTATTTAATTAAATATTAATTGTTAATTGTTGTTGTACTATATTTATGTCATCTTTGACACTAATTTTAAGTGGATAAATTGTCTAGTCTGTAAGATTCATGTAATCAGTAGACCAAATAAATAAATAATAAATAATAAATAATAATAATAATAATAGTAATAACAACATAAAATAGCAGGTTTGGTAGCTGGCGAGGCCTAGTCTTCAGTCTACTTTTGTGTGCGGCGGGCGGAAAGGCCTAATTTCCGCTCCGCGCTGCGGACAGGCTGTTGATCAAGGTCGGTAAGGCCGAGTTTCCGATCCATGTTCCCGAAGACATTACTTTGAATGTGTGGCAGGCGGAAAGCTCTGGTTTCCGCTCCGCGCTATGAACAAGCTGTTGCACATTGTCGGAAAGAACGAGTTTCCGATCCATGTTCCCGAAGTCATTACTTTGAATGTGTGGCAGGCGGAAATCTCTAGTTTCCGCTCCGCACTGTGGACAAGCTGTTCAGCATGGTCGGAAAGAACGAGCTTCCGATCCATGTTCCCGAAGTCATTACTTTGTATGCGCGGCAGGCGAAAAGCTCTAGTTTCCGCTCGCGCTGTGGACAAGCTGTTGATCATGGTCGGAAAGGCCGAGTTTCCGATTCATGCTCGTATTGTCTTACGCGGTCGCGAGAATATACGAGGCCGATTACAGTTGTACTAAGCAGTCATAGATATTGTGTAATTTATCGCTCCCGGTAAAGATATGGCAGGCGGAAAGCTCTGGTTTCCGCTCCGCGCTATGAACAAGCTGTTGCACATGGTCGGAAAGAACGAGTTTCCGATCCATGTTCCCGAAGTCATTACTTTGAATGTGTGGCAGGCGGAAATCTCCAGTTTCCGCTCCGCACTGTGGACAAGCTGTTCAGCATGGTCGGAAAGAACGAGTTTCCGATCCATGCTCCCGAAGTCATTACTTTGAGTGTGTGGCAGGCGGAAAGCTCTAGTTTCCGCTCCGCGCTGTGGACAAGCTGTTGATCATGGTCGGAAAGGCCGAGTTTCCGATTCATGCTCGTATTGTCTTACGCGGTCGCGAGAATATACGAAGCCGATTACAGTTGTACTAAGCAGTCATAGATATTGTGTAATTTATCGTTCCCGGTTAAAGATATTAATTTATTTAGTTACAAAAAAGCGATTCACGTTTACGTTTACCTCATAAACTGAACAGAAATACAGTTCATCAGCTGAACGATAAGGTGCAATGTAAGGANTTTACGTTTACCTCATAAACTGAACAGAAATATAGCTCACCAGCTGAACGATAAGGTTTACATGTTATTTATTCAAAATCTCAAGTAAGGTTTTCTTAATGGTAAAATGTGAGTCGGAGGTGTCAAAATAGTCGTAATGCTTATTAAAGTCCTGGCATAGGCAACGAAACTCATCATGCATTTCAAAATTTGTTCTACAAATAGTTAACTTAATGGGCTTGTAATGTCTAGAAGGCCTAGAAGGAATACAAAACATGATCTGGTTCAGTAGAAAGGGACTATTGAACAAAACCCCGAGTATCTCTCTACGGCTGTGCAGCGTTGGCAAATTTATGAGCTTCAAGCGGCTTTTGTACGGTGGGAGATTTAATGTCGAATCCCAAGGCAAATTATTTAATGCGAATAATAAGAATTGTTTCTGTACCGACTCGAGTCTGTCAGAGTGCGTTTGATATCTAGGGTTCCATACGACGGACCCGTATTCTAAGATCGGCCTGACTAGGGAGGTGAAGAGAGCTTTAGTGACATAAGGATCTCTGAATTTTTAGCCCAACATTTGACGAAAGCCAAGACGCCCTTGGCTCTATTAATACAAGAGTTTACATGGGACTTGAATTCAAGCTTAGAATCCATGGTTACGCCTTGATCGATGAAATTAGTTACCTGATCAAAACTATGTTCACAAATACGGTAGCTATATGATTGAAAAGGTTTTCTAGAGAAACACATAAATTTACACTTTTTCAAGTTAAGTGACATAGAATTTACTTCGCACCATTTAAACACATTACTAAGGTCCACCTGTAATTGTTTCCTGTCTCCTGGGGCACCAATGAACTTAAATAACTTAACGTCGTCTGCGTACATTAAGCAATTCGAATACTTCAAAATATTTGGAAAATCGTTGATGAATAAAATAAACAGAAGGGGACCAAGGCTACCTTGAGGTACACCTGAAGTGACATGAATTACACGAGATGAACATTTTTTAAAGATAACCCTCTGTTTCCTGCCAATGAAATAAGAAGAAAGCCAGCGCAGCAGGATTGGAGGGAAACCAATTTTATCAAGTTTGTATATTAGAGTTGAATGAGATACTTTATCAAAAGCCTTGCTGAAATCAGTGTAAATGACGTCAGTTTGATAATTACTTTTGAAACCATTGTTCACATTTGTAGTGAATTCAAGAAGGTTTGATACAGTTGATTAACCTTTACAAAAGCCGTGTTGTGATACGTCGATAACGGGTGTTATGGAATAAGATAGTTCTTCCGCAACGATTTCTTCAATTAATTTAGGAATGGCACACAGCTTAGCGATTCCCCTACAATTCGCAATATTCGACCTGCTTCCATTTTCATACAGCGGCAAGATATACGACTCCTTCCACAAAGAGGGGAAAACTCCTTGCTTTAGAGAAGCATTGAAGATGTTTGTTAATGGCTTATATAGATAATCAGCAAAACTTATTGGGACACAGGAGGAAATACCATCCGGGGAAGGAATACGGATGTGGTCAAACTGTGGGAGTGGAAAAGGATAGCTAGAAGTTTTTTCATTTGGCTCGACAGAATAGTTCGATTCGAAATAATTTGCAAACATATCAGCAATCATATCATCATCACTAGAAATAACATCATCTAATTTCAGTGTTGAGGGAAACCCATTTATTTTACGTTTTGAGTTAACAAAATGATAAAATGACTTGGGATTAGAAACGATGTTAATGCGAGTTTTATTAATGTAATTCCTGTAACATTTTCTGTTTAAGGCATTGTATTTATAACGAAGGATGGAGTACGTGGCGTAGTGAGAAGACAGGCCTGATTTTTTATAAAGTTTAAATGATTTAGTTTTCTGATTTTTTAAATGCTTTAGCTCTGAGTTAAACCACAACGAGTTACGAGGTCCGGTATTTTCTTTAACAAGAGGAATGAGTTTACTGAATATATTATTCAAGATTTTACTAAAGTGTAAGGCACTGTTCTCAACATCCCCATCGTACTCAGGCCAGATTATTTCAGATATAGCTATTTTAAGCTTGTCGTAGTTAGCGTATTTGAAAGAATATCGCCGACCTTTCGGCTTTCTAGTTTCAGGACAATAACATGAATCGTAGGATGGTGCCAAGGACAACTCAAGTGGTGGGTGATAAGGGTCTCTTGGTATAACTAAAGGATCGCCGCGTATTATAGTGCATTTAGCAATATCATCAATAAACGCTAAATCAAGACATTTACCTAAGTTGTTGATAACTGAATTAATCTGATATAGACCAAGATCGGAAAGTTCGTTAAGAAATTGGTAAAGTACATCCCGAGAAGAACTTGGCATCAGAATTCCATCCACCGAATCCCAGGAAACACACGCTAGATTGAAATCACCCAACACAACAATCGAATCTGAGGGGTTGACCATGGCAAATAAAGAGAGCAATAATAAAGAATGTTTAAAGTAAACCGAAGGGCTTTAATTTGGTGGAATATAAATTTCAACAAGAAAAACACTACTTGAGGGGCACCGTATTCTAACACAGAGAAATTCAACATCATCTGAATCAGTGAACTCAACTTTTCGGAGGAAAAGTCAGTCTGAACAGCTATTAAAACACCAAGGCCTTTTCTATCTAAGCGATCATTTCTAAATATTTCATACTCACTACACAATATTTCACTATTAAACACATTCGGTTGTAGCCAAGTTTCAGTAAAAACCAAAATTTCATAATTTAAATCAATAGACTTTAAGTAAAGCTCGGTTAATTTTGTATTTAGACCTCTAACATTTTGGTAATAAATATTGAAGAAAAAATGACTTATATGTTTTTTGATCCTGAGGAGGGAGTTTGAGCAGTATTTTCATTCCGAGCTCGAGGTTTAAACTCAAACTCTCGAACTAAAGCACCATTGGACCAGAATGAACCATCAACAATGTTTTGAAAATGGTCGGCGGAAATATCAATTTTGAATGCTTCTTTCGTATGAAAAATTAAATTTTCGAATAGCTATGTGCCGGGGGTTAAGCTTTGATATTATATAAGACTTAACATCTTCTACCGAAGTTTCACTAGAAAAGCGCGAAACAAACACAGATTTATTCGCAGGAACTACGATTAATTCTTTGGGTAACGGAGAAGGTCCACTTTGAGATGTAGGTTCAGACACAGCTGTCGTTTTTGCTGCAGCCCTTGTAGTGACTCCTGAGGAAGATGCAGCTTGAGATAACTCAACACCCGGAGAATTAAAACTAATTAATTCCTTATTTAAGCCGGGAGTAGGCAAAGAATCAATTGGCGGTGTGTCGATGTCTAAAGTAATGGGAATAGGAACAATGCTGCCTCCTCCATGCTTTCGCTTTTTTAAAGCTTGTTTAAGCTTGGGTGATGGAGAGGATGAAGATTCAAGGCACTTAAAGTCTTTAAATGCATCTTCTGGCGCTCCTAAACATTTTACAAAGGTCAACTTCGGTTGATCTGCACTTGGGGCAAGACCAACGAACACCTTTGTTATCGGTTATGATATCAGCCACCCTACCATTGAGACCAACACATTTTACGTGAGCTAACTCATCACACAACCAACACGCAACGCAACGCTCTAAGTCGTTTTTAATTTTACATTTTTCAAAACAGCAGGATGAATACATTGCAGCGCGAAGTATGTAGTAACAATTTGTATGTACAAGAAAAACTCACAGTGTATGCTTTTAGTACGATAGTAACAAAGATGAGCGTTTGAGAGACACAGAAGTCTAGGTATTGTAAGTTCAATGCTTAGAAACCGTGCTGAACTTAACAGTTTTAAAGTCACTGAGCCAAAAAGCTTAAAAGCATAAAAGCAAGTCAAAATCAGCTGTTTGCAGCAAAATTATTTGATGGATGATAAGCAAAATGTATGATAAATCGCGGAAGATGGGAAAATGCACTTTCATGCAAAACAACAATAATGCACCAAAAGAGGCAAATATGTACAAGGAATGACAAGAATATTAATTTTTAATTATTAATCCACGCACTTTATGTCTAAAACACAACAATTCATTGGAGCTTGGCTCCAAATAGCTTTTTCCAGTATAAATTAACAAATTAGAACTGTTTAGCACTTAGATAAACAAAGTACCTTTAGAAATTATTTCAAACGAATGTTTAAGCAGCCGCATAGTACGAACGTTGCCACGGTATGCATTAATTAATTGCAAATACATCAGAATTCATAATTTTCCTCAAAATATGTAAAATTAACCAATTTTACAATAAACAAGCACATGATAAGTGTTTTTTTAATTCCTTTCCACTTTGTTTTCCTTCATTCAGCTATCTTCGAAAAACAACTGATAGCTGGCAATGCTGCGCAAGTTTCCGCAAGGGTTGCAGCATGTGGATATTTCGTTTTTCGTAGCGTAGCAACGAATTACGAAAATTCGGGTTCTAGAATAAGGGGGATTGTTTAAAACTTTTGTTGTTTGATATGGAAAATGGGCATGTGTGTGCGAGTTTGAATTTTGAATTTTAAAAGTATATAAGTGGGATTCATGAAACGTCGCAAAGTAGTTGCAAATGTCGCATTCGTTGCAAAATTTGCCACCTTGCGACACAGCTGAGTACTTTTGTATGGAAACTCTCCTGCGAAAAAATTGCGACATTGCCATAATATTTGAGCTGGCAGTCATTGCAAACTCAAAGTCGCGAAACAAATGGTATTTCATTATTCTCGAATACTTTAAGAAAAAGTACATCAGTTAAGGCTGCTTCGAATTACTTTTTAAACTTTTAAAACTTTCCTTTTTCACTTACGCGTGGGTTTTCCTGAATAATACCAGAATAAGTACATGTAAAAACACATTTTTAGCTGCATTTTAACATTTCACGAAAATGAAAATATTTAAAACATCAACGGTTTTATAAAAAACCGACTAGCGCAACCTCCAAAAAATTTTTTTTTTCAAAATAAAAAAAAATCGTGTATTTTTTCACAAATAACAATATTTTGAAGTATCGTTTATGAATTTCCAAAGAGTATATTTTGAACCACTCTAATATATATCTAGCCCACTCTAATAATATATATATATTTTTTCTAGAAACTAGATTTGAAGATAGCGTTGGGCTTGGGATACGTTTGATATTTTAGTGTTTTTTAAGAATTTATTTCTATATTTTGAATCAACTCTTTATTTTTTTCTTCAATAACAGAGCTATTTTCCCTTACCTTTAGTATTTCCCGCTAATGCCCGTATGATACTATGTTTTTTTCTGTATTTTTCATTTGAAATACAAACAAAAAAACTGACGAAAGTCAAATTACAAAAACAGTTCGGCAATGTGTTAGAGAGAAACAAATTCTGTTGAAAAACAGCTGTGTTTTGAGATATCCTTACCGAAATTCAAATAAACGAAATTAAAATTTGCGTAAAACTGTTTTGTTACATTAAAACATTAAATTAAAATGGCAAGACTATAACGTATTTAATTTAATTTTATTTCCATTTTGTTTATGCTAAGAAAATAACTCGTCTGGCAAAATGCAAACATCTGTGTAAGAAAAACGAACGAAATACAGCCATCTGTCAAAAAACCTAACGAAATACAAGTTGGCCGGACTGCTTTTAACAACGTAGTTTGTTTTTCGTCAGTTGTTCGTTTATTTTTTGGTATATAGCTTACTCCCTTACACAAGTGCTGAAATCGTATATAACTTTCTCTTTCCTTTAAAATACACTCGAAATACAAGAAAAAAAACGCAGTATCGTACGGACATAATGGGCTGTTTTTGCTTACGCGTAAAATCACATTTAGCGCATTTAGCTCTAAATGCTACTCTAAATGTACATTTATCCATNCGTTTTATTATAATGTATTCGTTAATTTTGAGCTCCAGGCCGGTTATTAAATAAAACATAGATTTTGGTAGTTTTATTTATTACATTTATTGCTGTCGATATTTCGCCTTCAATCTGAAGGCATCTTCAGGACTGAAAAACACCAAATGCATACATATTTACGTCAAATTACAAAAAACTTACATCAAAAACGCAACTTACATTATTGAGTTTTTCTAATCGACTAATTCTATGTGCAGAAAAATATTAACAAACAAGCTCAAAGAACACTTAAACATAAACAAGAGAATTTAGGCAAGTCGAAATACCGTAAATGTAAACAAAAAATATACAAACAACAATACATGTAGTGGTGGACAGTAGGACGGAGAGAATCTGTATGTAGAAAAGCACGGCATAGCATTGTTATTGTCGGACGAAGTACTGGTGGCGGACCGACGAACAGTCACATGAACACATAAACACATGACACCTACGTTATTGGTTTTTGTGCGTGAGAATTAAATTGCGATAGACATGAGCGCAGTTGTCTGTGTCCGTTTTAAAATTCATCCTTCAATTATTAGGGATGTTCATGATGTGTAGCATCTCTAGAGTATAACGTTTATTGTAATTTTTCTCTTCCTGTAAGATTGCTACACTGTCAAAATCGGGATAATGTCCCATATTTTGGCAGTGAAGTGTTAAGGCTGTCTTATTGTCCATAGAGTTATTCCTTAATTTTATGTTAGATTTATGAGCGGAAATCCTTGTCTTCAATTTAGATTTGGTTGTCCCCACATATACCATATCGCATACGTGGGACCCGTCACCATTGCATGGTATTCTGTAGATTACGTCAGATTTCTCATTTTTAGGAACTTTGTCTTTGGTGTTGGTGTATATTTGTTTTAAAGTATTATCATACGTGAACGCTATGTGAAATTTCTCTCTGTCAAACATTTTAGAGTGCTTAATCCTCTCTGATAATCCTGGAACTTATGTTGCCGATGTATAAATTTTCTTCTCATTTGATTTATCTTTATTGGACTTGATATAGTAATCGCGGATGAGTTTGTTAATCAAGCCGTGGGGAAATTCGTTTTTCTCCAGGATTTCTTTAATAATGTCAATATTTTTCTTGTGGTACATCTTATCACTTATGGTGAGTACTCTGCGGATGAAGTTGGTAGCCGTATTTATAATTGTCCTCCTCTCGTGGTTGGAATTAAAATTTATAAGCCTCCCTGATGCTGTAGGTTTCTTATACCAGTCAACTGTTAATGCATTTTCTTTTCTGATTATTAGGGTGTCCAAGTATGGTAGTTGTCCTTCATTTTCTATTTCTATTGTGAATTTTAAAGTTTTGTTAAAATTGTTTAAAGTGTTGAGCATCTTGTCTATGTTTTCCGTTTTTACAATCGCAAATAAATCATCAACATATTTGGTAAGTAGCCGTGGTTTGCTGTCCGAATCTTTTTCGAATTTATTTAAAAGTTTTTCCATAACTATATCCGCTTTGACAGGTGAAGCAGGTGAACCCATAGGCATTCCTGACTTCTGCTCATAAATCTTATCATTGTATTTGAAGTAGCGGTTCTCTTTAGTGCAGTACTTTAATATGGTTAAGAAAAGCTCTCTAGTTAATGACGTATGCTCTTTTATCAAACTCCATTTCAAATCTATAATCTCTATTGCTAAGTCTACGGGGATGCTCGGGAATAACGATACGACATCAAAAGACACCAAACTTTCATCGTCATAAATATGGGTATTTCCAATCTTGTTTTTGAACTCGATCGCATCTTTAACGTTATACTTGGAGGACATTGTTATATTTTTGAGTACGCGGACAATATATTTGCATAATTTGTAAGACGGTGAATTGACGGACGAACATATAGGTCTCAGGGGAACTCCTTCTTTATGGATTTTCGGCAATCCGTAAATTCGAGGGGGATTAGCCGTTTTGCAGGTCAGGTAGTTCTTTTCCTTTAAATCAATGATTTTATTAGCATACATCTTCTCCACTATTTCATTATTTTTCCCTTGTAGCTTATTTGTAGGGTCACGTTTTAAAACCCTATATGTTGAGATGTCATTTACAATTTTCTGCATCTTCATGTCATATTCTGCTTTGTTCATCGCTACAGTTACGTTCCCTTTGTCAGCATTGAGGATTAAAATTTGGTCATGGTTTTTCAGAAACGTCTTAGCAGAATGAAGGGTATTATGAATAAACTTATCTCTAATTGTATATGTCGTCTTATTTATGTAATCGCGTATTAAAGTCGTCAAGTTGTTTCTTTCAATTTCCTGTTTTTCTTTATCTTTAATTGTCTGTATGCAGTTCTCCCCATCTGCTATAATCTTAAATAGTGGAAACTCTTTGCTGGATATAGGTAAGGCGAATTTCGGTCCTAAAGATAGGAGCCACTGAATGTCATCTGGAATTTCTGTACTTGTTATATTGCAAAACCATTCTGGGACAGCCCTAATGTTAAGTAATTGTTTTTGTTTCTCTCTTAATTTTTCATACTTGCTAGCTTGTGTTTTCTTAATAGTTGTAGTGAGTGTATTAGTTATTCTTTCTTCACTTTCAAAAAATGCATTATAATCCCGCATACTTAATTGTTGTTTAATATGTACTTTTAGTGATTTTACCTCTTTTCCTTTTTGTCGAAGTAGCTCGTGTTTTATACTAATGAGGAGATTCAGTAGTTTGCTCTGTACCTTTTGTATATACGCAGACACAGAGTTGGCGATAGTTGTTGACATCTTGTTATTGCTGATATTGTTGTTTGTTGTGTAGACAATATTTTTGGTAGCATTATGGATGAAGTTTGGAGTTAAGCCGCTCCTTCTGCAGCTTTCCAGAAATTGGGTCGATACTGTTGTTCTAGCTATCTGTTGTGTGACATTTTGAAAGCGTTTGATGTGTTTTTTGGTATTAACGTCATAGTTGTGTTTGATGTTAGTGTAAATCTTGTACGTGTATTTGTCTTCTCGGTGTGCTCTCCGTTCAAACATGATTAGTTTTTTGATTTTGGCCGTTCTATTATAATTTATTCGTTAATTTTGAGCTCCAGGCCGGTTATTAAATAAAACATAGATTTTGGTAGTTTTATTTATTACATTTATTGCTGTCGATATTTCGCCTTCAATCTGAAGGCATCTTCAGGACTGAAAAACACCAAATGCATACATATTTACGTCAAATTACAAAAAACTTACATCAAAAACGCAACTTACATTATTGAGTTTTTCCAATCGACTAATTCTATGTGCAGAAAAATATTAACAAACAAGCTCAAAGAACACTTAAACATAAACAAGAGAATTTAAGCAAGTCGAAATACCGTAAATGTAAACAAAAAATATACAAACAACAATACATGAAGTGGTGGACAGTAGGACGGAGAGAATCTGTATGTAGAAAAGCACGGCATAGCATTGTTATTGTCGGACGAAGTACTGGTGGCGGACCGACGAACATTAACATGAACACATAAACACATGACACCTACGTTATTGGTTTTTGTGCGTGAGAATTAAATTGCGATAGACATGAGCGCAATTGTCTGTGTCCGTTTTAAAATTCATCCTTCTATTATTAGGGGTGTTCATGATGTGTAGCATCTCTAGAGTATAACGTTTATTGTAATTTTTCTCTTCCTGTAAGATTGCTACATTGTCAAAATCGGGATAATGTCCCATATTTTGGCAGTGAGATGTTAAGGCTGTCTTATTGTCCATAGGGTTATTCCTTAATTTTATGTTGGATTTATGAGCGGAAATCCTTGTCTTCAATTTAGATTTGGTTGTCCCCACATATACCATATCGCATACGTGGGACCCGTCACCATTGCATGGTATTCTGTAGATTACGTCAGATTTCTCATTTTTAGGAACTTTGTCTTTGGTGTTCGTGTATATTTGTTTTAAAGTATTATCATACGTGAACGCTATGTGAAATTTCTCTCTGTCAAACATTTTAGAGTGCTTAATCCTCTCTGATAATCCTGGAACATATGTTGCCGATGTATAAATTTTCTTCTCATTTGATTTATCTTTATTGGACTTGATATAGTAATCGCGGATGAGTTTGTTAATAAAGCCGTGGGGAAATTTGTTTTTCTCCAGGATTTCTTTAATAATGTCAATATTTTTATTGTGTTACATCTTATAACTTATGGTGAGTACTCTGTGGATGAAGTTGGTAGCCGTATTTATAATTGTCCTCCTCTCGTGGTTGGAATTAAAATTTATGAGCCTCCCTGATGCTGTAGGTTTCTTATACCAGTCAACTGTTAATGCATTTTCTTTTCTGATTATTAGGGTGTCCAAGTATGGTCGTTGTCCTTCATTTTATATTTCTATTGTGAAATTTAAAGTTTTGTTAAAATTGTTTAAAGTGTTAAGCATCTTGTCTATGTTTTCCGTTTTTACAATCGCAAATAAATCATCAACATATTTGGTAAGTAGCCGTGGTTTGCTGTCCGAATCTTTTTCGAATTTATTTAAAAGTTCTTCCATAACTATATCCGCTATGACAGGTGAAGCAGGTGAACCCATAGGCATTCCTGACTTCTGCTCATAAATCTTATCATTGTATTTGAAGTAGCGGTTCTCTTTAGTGCAGTACTTTAATATGGTTAAGAAAAGCTCTCTAGTTAATGACGTATGCTCTTTTATCAAACTCCATTTCGAATCTATAATCTCTATTGCTAAGTCTACGGGGATGCTCGGGAATAACGATACGACATCAAAAGACACCAAACTTTCATCGTCATGAATATGGGTATTTCCAACCTTGTTTTTGAACTCGATCGCATCTTTAACGTTATACTTGGAGGACATTGTTATATTTTTGAGTACGCGAACAATATATTTGTATAATTTGTAAGACGGTTAATTGACAGATGGGGAGAACTGCATACAGACATTTAAAGATAAAGAAAAACAGGAAATTGAAAGAAACAACTTGACGACTTTAATACGCGATTACATAAATAAGACGACATATACAATTAGAGATAAGTTTATTCATAATACCCTTCATTCTGCTAAGACGTTTCTGAAAAACCATGACCAAATTTTAATCCTCAATGCTGACAAAGGGAACGTAACTGTAGCGATGAACAAAGCAGAATATGACATGAAGATGCAGAAAATTGTAAATGACATCTCAACATATAGGGTTTTAAAACGTGACCCTACAAATAAGCTACAAGGGAAAAATAATGAAATAGTGGAGAAGATGTATGCTAATAAAATCATTGATTTAAAGGAAAAGAACTACCTGACCTGCAAAACGGCTAATCCCCCTCGAATTTACGGATTGCCGAAAATCCATAAAGAAGGAGTTCCCCTGAGACCTATATGTTCGTCCGTCAATTCGCCGTCTTACAAATTATGCAAATATATTGTCCGCGTACTCAAAAATATAACAATGTCCTCCAAGTATAACGTTAAAGATGCGATCGAGTTCAAAAACAAGATTGGAAATACCCATATTTATGACGATGAAAGTTTGGTGTCTTTTGATGTCGTATCGTTATTCCCGAGCATCCCCGTAGACTTAGCAATAGAGATTATAGATTCGAAATGGAGTTTGATAAAAGAGCATACGTCATTAACGAGAGAGCTTTTCTTAACCACATTAAAGTACTGCACTAAAGAGAACCGCTGCTTCAAATACAATGATAAGATTTATGAGCAGAAGTCAGGAATGCCTATGGGTTCACCTGCTTCACCTGTCATAGCGGATATAGTTATGGAAGAACTTTTAAATGAGTTCGAAAAAGATTCGGACAGCAAACCACGGCTACTTACCAAATATGTTGATGAGTTATTTGCGATTGTAAAAACGGAAGACATAGACAAGATGCTCAACACTTTAAACAATTTTAACAAAACTTTAAAATTCACAATAGAAGTAGAAAATGAAGGACAACTACCATACTTGGACACCCTAATAATCAGAAAAGAAAATGCATTAACAGTTGAATATTTTAGGTCGCTTAGCCCCTTCGCACTCACCTTGTAATCACGCACTTCGATCTTTATACCAACACACACTTTCTTTCGACTTTAAATTTACAGAGTTTTAATTGGGTTTATATTTAGGTCTTGTAGCTTCGTTCTTCACACTTCAAAACTTACAGTTCCAAGTT
>NW_016157526.1:96780-98854 GCF_001687245.7 Rhagoletis zephyria
ATATGTATAGAATTATCTATTGTGCTTTTGGAAGGAAGCACAGTTTGACAAGTGGCCGCGTGATAACTCCATTTTGTGTACGGACTTCCACGACACCTATGTGGTTATCAGGGCCATGGCGAACGTTTTCGATTCGTCCCAATCGCCACTCGGTGGGAGGGAGTGAANAACCACATTAAAGTACTGCACTAAAGAGAACCGCTGCTTCAAATACAATGATAAGATTTATGAGCAGAAGTCAGGAATGCCTATGGGTTCACCTGCTTCACCTGTCATAGCGGATATAGTTATGGAAGAACTTTTAAATGAGTTCGAAAAAGATTCGGACAGCAAACCACGGCTACTTACCAAATATGTTGATGAGTTATTTGCGATTGTAAAAACGGAAGACATAGACAAGATGCTCAACACTTTAAACAATTTTAACAAAACTTTAAAATTCACAATAGAAGTAGAAAATGAAGGACAACTACCATACTTGGACACCCTAATAATCAGAAAAGAAAATGCATTAACAGTTGAATATTTTAGGTCGCTTAGCCCCTTCGCACTCACCTTGTAATCACGCACTTCGATCTTTATACCAACACACACTTTCTTTCGACTTTAAATTTACAGAGTTTTAATTGGGTTTATATTTAGGTCTTGTAGCTTCGTTCTTCACACTTCAAAACTTACAGTTCCAAGTTGCATATACATATGTACATATCATTCAACCCGCTTATTCNCGGAACATTCGTTAAGGAATTTAACGAAGTCGCGTTCTGTTGCGCGCTGGACGCCAATGAACGTTTTTCCATTGTCGCTCATCATTTTTGAGGGGAAACTCCGTCTGCCTNTATTTATAAAATAGACTTAACATTCTCATTAATTTAAATCGCAAAAAATACTAATTTGGGAAGGGCGCGTGCGCGATGTCCGACGTTAATTGCAGAACTGACTGCTCTCTCATTTGGCCCGATGATGGGAAGCGGCCGTGCGCGCTCGTTAATCATTTTTCGAACTTCACACCGCTGCGGCCACAGGATGCGCGCGCGACCGCTGAATTGAGTTTAAGCGGCGGCTTAAACATCGTCCCCGCCCTGCAGGAATGCGTTGCTGAGCGTCTCCTGCAGCTCTTTCAGGGCGCGGATCGTGTTGCCAAGTACGCGGTGGGTGGTGCGGCCCTGGAAATTGGCCGTTTGTAGGCCTTGGGGAGTGCGCGCTATCGTCCGTTGGGCGGTCTTCTTGCGCGGCGGTTGCGGCGCCTGGTTGCGGGGGTTCTTCTGCGCCTTCTTCTGCCCACCTTTCTTCGGCGGTGCCCTCCGCTTGATGAGCTTGCATGCTGTCGATTTGGCCCGGTTGGGCTGCTGGTTTCGTTGGCCTGTGCGCGCGGGCCTGTTAACTGCCACATGCAGCAGCGTATGGTGCGCTAAGCCACAGGTCTTACAACTACCCGGCGAGTCGCATTCCCCGGTAGTGTGGGTGAGCGCAAGGCAGTTGACGCAGTAGCCTTGCGCGCGGGCTACTCCCAACCGTTGCGGCGGCTTCATCGCCTTGAAGGCCGGGCACGTCCGCAATGCGTGGTACCGGTGGCAGAGCCGGCATTGTAGGCAGTTGTCTGTCTCTGCCGTTGGAGCCAGGGGGCACGCCTTCCGTGCTGCCATGATGTCTTCGATCTGGAAGTAGAAGCAAAGGCAGAGAAACGAGAAGTACTGGGGTACAATGTTTAAACGGGAAGTTAAGACCCTTAATATACAGAAGGAAAATATGTATAGAATTATCTATTGTGCTTTTGGAAGGAAGCACAGTTTGACAAGTGGCCGCGTGATAACTCCATTTTGTGTACGGACTTCCACGACACCTATGTGGTTATCAGGGCCATGGCGAACGTTTTCGATTCGTCCCAATCGCCACTCGGTGGGAGGGAGTGAATCTTCTTTGACCACGACGATGTCGCCTGGCTGAGGATCGCTTTGTGGGGTTTTCCACTTGTATCTCTTCTGAAGATCTTTGAGGTAATCTTCTTTCCAGCGGCGACTAAATTGGTGGTGAAGTGCTTTGACTTTCTCCCACCGGTTTAGTAGAGAGAGGT
>NW_016157526.1:99474-108192 GCF_001687245.7 Rhagoletis zephyria
TTTCCGCATTAGACTCGGGAATGGCCAACAGCGGTGCACCTCGAAGGAAGTGACCCGGAGTAAGTGCTGTCATATCAGCTGGGTCTTGAGAAAGTGCGGATAGAGGCCTCGACCTGAGGACTGCTTCAATTAGCACCAGAAGCGTCGTGAATTCTTCGGAAGTGAACTTGTGGGTTGCAGCGGTTTTCTTTAAATGGATTTTAAAGCTTTTCACTGCAGATTCCCACAAGCTGCCCATGTGGGGGCGCTGGGTGGTATATATTGCCAGTTGATGCCTTGAGGGGCATATTTTTTGACCATGTCTGCGGAACATTCGTTAAGGAATTTAACGAAGTCGCGTTCTGTTGCGCGCTGGACGCCAATGAACGTTTTTCCATTGTCGCTCATCATTTTTGAGGGGAAACTCCGTCTGCCTACGAAGCGGGCAAATGCTGCTCGAAAAGCCTCGGTTGTAAGATCCGAGCATAGCTCGAGATGCACTGCCTTTGTGGAAAAACAGACAAAAACTGCAACGTATCCCTTGATAAGGGTTGTAGATCTTAGCACCGATGCTTTAATTTGGAATGGCCCAGCAAAATCTACTCCCGTTGTGGAAAATGGGAGTGAGAAACTGCAGCGCTCAGGGGGTAGAGCGGCCATTATTTGGGTGCGTGTTTGTTGCTTGTAAAGCGTGCACACTTTGCATTGAAAAATGCATTTTTTAATTAGAGGTTTTAGGTTTGGTACGTAGTACTCTTGCCTTACCATTTGGAGCATTAATCGTGTTTCTGCGTGAAGAAGCAGCGAGTGTAAAAACTCCAAATATAGCTGGCAGAACCTCGATTCGGTAGGGAGAATTATTGGGTGCCTTTCATTATAGCTCAATGTGGAATGTGCTAATTGGCCATTAGTCCGTAAAAGTCCGTCTTTGCCCAACGAAGGATTGAGAACAATAAGAGGACTTTTTTTGTTAAGTGGCTTTTTATCTTGCAAAGCGCTATTTTCGCTCCTTTGGAAATTTTTCTAAAATGGCCGGATGATTGGCCGTTAGTTTCTTGAGTATGAAACCAGCTGACTTAAGCGCTTTGATCACTTGAAAAAGTGATTCAGTGGCGTTGTCAATATCATGACTTCCGGATAGGATGTCATCCACATACGTTTCGGTTTTAAGTATTGTGGAAGCCAAGGCAAATTTCGCTATCGTATCATCTGCTAATTGATGCAGGGTACGGATAGCGAGGTATGGTGCACAATTAGCCCCGAACGTTACGGTTTTAAGATTGTAATCGGTGACAGGAGAGTCAGCCGATGTGCGAAATAAGATTCGCTGAAAATCTTTATCGTCCTCATGGATGAGTATTTGACGATACATTTTTTCAATGTCGCCATTGAACACGAATCTGTGCATTCGCAACTGCAGAATGAGCAGCATGAGATCTGGCTGGAGTGTGGGACCAGTGTGCAACACGTCATTCAGGGATTTTCCTGAACCAGATGTTTTTGAGGCGTTGAATACCACGCGAACTTTGGTGGTCACCTTATCCGGCTCGAAGGACCATGAATATTTTAGGTCGCTTAGCCCCTTCGCACTCTCCTTGTAATCACGCACTTCGATCTTTATACCCACACACACTTTCCGTTTGAAGGAAAACAATTTCTTTCGACTTTAAATTTATAGAGCTTTAATTGGGTTTATATTTAGGTCTTGTAGCTTCGTTCTTCACACTTCAAAACTTACAATTCAAAGTTGCATATACATATGTACATATCATACAACCCGCTTATTTATAAAATAGACTTAACATTCTCATTAATTAAAATCGCAAAAAATACTAATTTGGGAAGGGCGCGTGCGCGATGTCCGACGTTAATTGCAGAACTGACTGGTCTCTCATTTGGCCCGATGATGGGAAGCGGCCGTGCGCGCTCGTTAATCATTTTTCGAACTTCACACCGCTGCGGCCACAGGATGCGCGCACGGCCGCTGAATTGAGTTTAAGCGGCGGCTTAAACAACAGTTGACTGGTATTAGAAACCTACAGCATCAGGCAGGCTTATAAATTTTAATTCCAACCACGAGAGGAGGACAATTATAAATACGGCTACCAACTTCATCCGCAGAGTACTCACCATAAGTGATAAGATGTACCACAAGAAAAATATTGACATTATTAAAGAAATCCTGGAGAAAAACAAATTTCCCCACGGCTTGATTAACAAACTCATCCGCGATTACTATATCAAGTCCAATAAAGATAAATCAAATGAGGAGAAAATTTATACATCGGCAACATAAGTTCCAGGATTATCAGAGAGGATTAAGCACTCTAAAATGTTTGACAGAGAGAAATTTCACATAGCGTTCACGAACACCAAAGACAAAGTTCCTAAAAATGAGAAATCTGACGTAATCTACAGAATACCATGCAATGGTGACGGGTCCCACGTATGCGATATGGTATATGTGGGGACAACCAAATCTAAATTGAAGACAAGGATTTCCGCTCATAAATCTAACATAAAATTAAGGAATAACTCTATGGACAATAAGACAGCCTTAACATCTCACTGCCAAAATATGGGACATTATCCCGATTTTGACAATGTAGCAATCTTACAGGAAGAGAAAAATTACAATAAACGTTATACTCTAGAGATGCTACACATCATGAACACCCCTAATAATAGAAGGATGAATTTTAAAACGGACACAGACAACTGCGCTCATGTCTATCGCAATTTAATTCTCACGCACAAAAACCAATAACGTAGGTGTCATGTGTTTATGTGTTCATGTGACTGTTCGTCGGTCCGCCACCAGTACTTCGTCCGACAATAACAATGCTATGCCATGCTTTTCTACATACAGATTCTCTCCGTCCTACTGTCCACCACTACATGTATTGTTGTTTGTATATTTTTTGTTTACATTTACGGTATTTCGACTTGCCTAAATTCTCTTGTTTATGTTTAAGTGTTCTTTGAGCTTGTTTGTTAATATTTTTCTGCACATAGAATTAGTCGATTGGAAAAACTCAATAATGTAAGTTGCGTTTTTGATGTAAGTTTTTTGTAATTTGACGTAAATATGTATGCATTTGGTGTTTTTCAGTCCTGAAGAGGCCTTCAGATTGAAGGCGAAATATCGACAGCAATAAATGTAATAAATAAAACTACCAAAATCTATGTTTTATTTAATAACCGGCCTGGAGCTCAAAATTAACGAATACATTATAATAAAACGCCCAAAAACAAGAAACTAATCATTTTACATTATTTGGATAAAGAAAAGTTAAGGAAATTCAACATCGATGTGATGCTGATAGAAATTTGGATCAATTTGTGATCAACTCTGTTTGTTTTGTTTCCTAATTAAGTGAGGAAATTTTAATGGACAGCACCCACAAATGAATATATACCTAAGCAAAAGTTCGGTTATGGTTAAAACAATTCAAGTTTTTGTATTGAATTTTTGGTTTAAAATTCATTTTTCCTTTTCAGTAGGGGTTTTGCACATTATCTTCTGCGTGAGAATTGATCGTAATAGATACGGATCTGAATAAGCGACTGGAACACGGCTGTTTGTCAAAAGCACACGATTTCGAACTCGCGTAAATGTACATTTGCTCAATGCGATCATGATGCAATAATACAAGGTGGCATCAATTGTGACAGCTCGATTTGACACTGCCTTAGCTCAGTAGAACGAGAAGAAAAACGGGAAGAAATTAAGCCCCATTTGGGGAAAAATATAAAATTTCACATTTTTTCCTAAACAAAATTTGCTTTTTTATAGTATATTCGTAATGAAATGAAATAAAATAAGATAAAATACCTTTTTAAGAAAAAAATGTGTATACTGAGAAAAAATTAAAAAATATTTAACTATATTATTAGGCAAAGAATTGTTAAAGAAGTAACACTGTCTCACCTAAGGCAGTCAATATGGCGGAATTAGAGCGAGAAGTTGCCAACTGATAGCACCTGTATTATTGCATCATGCAATGCGATAGCATGAACGCTCTTCGAAAACATATGTTCGAAAGTGCTAAATGTTGCATTTTAAATGCAGCAAAAACGCTGCATAACGTTTACAGCGCGAAAAATAATAGTTAATACCCAATAAACACCAAAAAAATATTTCTCCAACCTAGGAGAAATTCATTGTTCTCAAGTTGATATCCAACATCATCCTCCAACTCATCTCTAACCCACGCGCAGATACGTAAAAAGCGATAGAGTTACGAATTTTTAATTATCAAGTGAAAAACTAAAGCTATATAAAGGGGAAAACTACCAACGAAAAGTAAATAATCTTCAAAGTATCCTCAAATATTCTTGAAAGAAAATTAAACGCGAAGTGAATCAAGTGGCAAAATTACTTTCGGACTGCATACTTGGAAGTGAATTATTGTAATCAATACTACATAATACAAAAGGAGCAATAAAATGAAAAATTAATATTTAAATTCATCTATGTATGTATGTCGTTTCAATCAAAAAGATATAAGGTATTTTACTGTTTCAATTTCAGTATTTCAATGATATGTTTGAGACCAATTGGAGAATTACATTGGAGTTCAAGTCGAGAACTAGCATTTTCTCATCTTGAGAAACAGTCCTTTTTTCATACAAAGAAAAATCCCCTTTTTGTTGAGAACGCTATGATCCTCCACTTGAGGTACTGTTGAGAAACAACGTTGGAGATTTGAGAAATACCTTAGTTCTCAACTTAACCTCAAGTTGAGCTCAAACCTAAGGGCCGGTTGTTCAATGTCTGATTAGCACAAATCGGAGGTAGAAGCTCCGGTTAGGTACAACGGCTGCTTTACCGATCACATGTTACATGCAACATGTCGAAATCGTCGATAGTGTAGTGGTAGTGATAACCAGACATTGAACAACCGGCCTTAAATGTTTATTGGGTAGTAATTGCGTTAAAACGTCTGTATCAGTGTTGCCACTGGCTTAGCTTTCAAAGTATCGATAAAAAATCGAAAACTGTATCGAAATGTGTCCACCGAAAAGTGCGGACATTTTTACACAGTGCATCTATGGAATACAAACTCGGCCCCTTAATAAACTTATTAACATGTAGTCAGTATTTTCCCATCCTTAGACACGGATTTAAGAAACAAAGTCGACTCTAAAGTTAATTGCAGCTTTTTGACATAATTTTCAATGGGATATCTGTCAAAAAAGCTGCAACTAACTTTAGTGCCGACATAATTTCGAGTATACCTACGGGTCTTTGTTTCCCAGATCTGTCTCTAAGAATCGGAAAATACTGACTACAATTATGGGCCAAAGTTTCCGCATGTCCGATGTTTATTACTACGATTAGATTCTCGGCATTACAGTTAACTAATACAGGGGCTCTATTCTGTAACTGTGAGTTTTCAACTCTACACTGAAAATTGTATGCACTCTTCATTTTGCGATTCAGGAAGAGTGAGAATGAGTTTTAGCTGTCAAAATTGTGTACACTTCCTCATTTTGCTATTCAGCATGTATGAGAATGAGTTGTAACTGTCAAAATTGTGTACACTTCTCTTCCGAAAAACTCACTGAATTTTAGTCGGTGGTTGTGACTTTTGCACTGGGTGTACACTACATTTTCTCACAGGTACAGAATAGGGCCCCTGGTCGGGACACTTTTTAAAATTTGCAAACTACTTGGTATTATTAAATGCATTCAATTAAATTTTATTTTTCAAAGTGACAAGAATAAGTGAAAATTTTTTGCTTGGATGATGAGGAGCAAACTGTTAAAAATGTTGAAGTAAACGAAGTATCCCTCAAAATACCTTGTATACCTTGCATTATGTCTACTTTGGCACCATCTCGCGGTTTTCGCCGACAATTAAGTTGCCAAAAAGCACAGGGCGATTCATATTAGATATAAACGTAGATCAAAAAATGTAGGAGCAAAATTTAAGGTATCGGGTTGCGCTACGAGTACTTTTTTTCGATACCTAGTCGACGTTCAGACACGAACGAGGAAAGCGGACGGGTACCGAGTCGCCCGTACTCGGGAAACATGCCTTGTGCTCTCGTTCGTCTGAGTAATTAAAGTTGGCGATTCACAGCTGACAACAACAGGTATAAAAAATGTCAAAATTCCTTGGACACACACGCGAAATAATGGCAATTTTTTCTTGACCGTTTTCTTAAGAGCTGGATACTAAGCTATAAGGTGAAGAATAATTTAACACAACGGCATGATTTATAGAAGAATTTGCATAATAAAAATGATTATTCATGCGTTCAAAATTACGCGGTTTTTTTTTGTTCTCTTCGTTGTTTACTTTTTCCAACAAAGATGGCGTCGAGATTTCAACAGCTAGAAAATAACTTTTTTCTTTCTTTCGGGAAGGCTTGATCTTGTGTCTTTCGTTCATGGACCTACTCAGTACTTGGTTCAAAAGTATCGATGCCAAAATTACTTGGTATCGAACGAAAAATATCGAGTATGTAGTTGTATTTAATCTCATCTCATCTCATTAATTTCATTCCTTATAAGGTTGGNTCGAGATTTCAACAGCTAGAAAATAACTTTTTTCTTTCTTTCGGGAAGGCTTGATCTTGTGTCTTTCGTTCATGGACCTACTCAGTACTTGGTTCAAAAGTATCGATGCCAAAATTACTTGGTATCGAACGAAAAATATCGAGTATGTAGTTGTATTTAATCTCATCTCATCTCATTAATTTCATTCCTTATAAGGTTGGACTAGAGGTGTTAAACTATTGATAGTCACACCATCGATAGGTTTGATAGTTTTCAGAAAAACTATCAATATTCACGATATTCTCGAAAAAAAACAAAACTATCGATAGCGCTATCGATAGTGCTAAATCAGTTAGGTTGCTTTGTTTTTACAGGATCATAGTGAAATAATTATTATCTTATAAAAGTTATAATCATTCAAAATTAAGAATCTGCTTAGCCAAAATACTTATCTTTTTAATAAGTTCAAAAACAAACACAAGTTATACAAACAAAACAGGATTTACGATTAACACATGTATGTATGTTGGCCTAAATGCGTGCATATTTGAATATGACGTCGGCATCACACTAAAAAACAAAATTTTTAATTCAAATTAAAAAATGCAGTTATTACCAACAATAGATCGATAGTCCTACTAAACTATCGATATTTTTGATAGTATAAGATAGAACTATCAATGAGTATTGATAGTCTAAAAAAATTTAAACTATCGATACTATCGATAGTCCCATCGATAATTTGACAACTCTAGGTTGGACTGTCGTGTCTGTTATAAGAAATTAATTAAATAGTATTTTTAAGTCGTATGTAATCAGTTTCCCTTTTTACCAGCGAAATGTCAAGTATGACTAACTTATCCAGCAATGAAAAAGGGGAACTTATTGAGCAAGTTAAGCAACAAATCGCAGTGGCCAATGCTCAAGAATTGTTGACTGTAAGCACATGGGTTTATTATGTTAAGAAATTATACAATCAGCAATGTGGTTTTCATTTGCAGAAAATGACAGAAAAATGTTTCAAAAAATGTATTGGCAAGCCGGGCGTCGCATTGGATTCCTCAGAGCAGGTGTGCACAGCACTTTTATAGTGTATCGCAAATTTGTACATTGGGACGGTTGAAATAAAATATCTTGAGTAAAAGTGCACCGTAGCAGTGTTGACTTTAGTGCACATCGACAAGTGTGTGTTTTACCAAACCTATCGCGAATTTTTTCATGAAACTTTACGAAGATAAGAAACATTTATATTTACATAAGTTCTCGCTATTTTCACTTTGTTAATACCAGTATTAAGTAATTTGGGGGGTGGGGTTTAGTACCGCTCACAACTATTTCGGGCTATTCCGTCCAAATGGGTGGCCCGATCCAAAAAAAAATTTCACACACTTGTAGTCAAGGGTCCACGCAATATTTTAACACTCACTTTTGTAAATTTTGGTTACTAATTTATTTACAAATTGGGTTTGAAATATGCCCTTTTTTGTAAAATTCGGAAATTAGCGTACATTTATCACTCCTATTCTGCTTAAATTAGCCACTTCACCAATATATTTTTGTATTCCCCTTCACTTTACACTTTACTTGATTTGTTATAACTTGCTTTACGACTTTAATATTAACCAATTCATCACAATTCATTAAATAAAAACACCTTCAAAATCACGCGTCTGACTTTGGTTGCATATGCAAATTAAATGGCAAAAACTTTTGTTAAATTTCGTTGTTTTCTATGAGCAATTACCACGTCAAAAATGCACTAAATCACCAGTTTCCACTTTTAAAACACTACTAAAACGTTTCCGGTTATTATTTTATGCAAACCAAATCATTTATTCTCTTTTATTGTATATATTTCGTTAATAAAACAGAGTAAACAAACTTTGCGTCTGCTAAAATTATTATAACCTCAAATCGCTGGTATTGCCACTTTATTTCACAGTTTCATTTGCGCTATTATACTCAGTTTACACTATACACTTCTTCTTCTTCTTTTTACATTCATCTAAATAAGATATGGTAACCAAAATATAATAGCAAATTTCGCTATACCATCGCGCGATTTTTTATTAAAAATTTTCATTATTTATCGAAGTATTAATTTTTATAGAAAAAGCGCCGCAGGCGAAAATTTTTAATAAAAAATCGCGCGATTTTTTATTAAAAATTTTCATTATTTATCGAAGTATTGATATCTATGGAAAAAGCGCCGCAGGCGAAAATTTTTAATA
>NW_016157526.1:109441-116601 GCF_001687245.7 Rhagoletis zephyria
AAAAATCGCGCGATTTTTTATTAAAAATTTTCATTATTTATCGAAGTATTTATTTTTATGGAAAAAGCGCCGCAGGCGAAAATTTTTAATAAAAAATCGCGCGATTAACATCCTGACCAAGTTTCATTTGTTAATTCCACCTGGTTTTCTTAAAACACAAGGTGCGGCTGACTACTAAAGCCCACCCCGGATTGTTATTAGGGGGGCCGAAACGCGTCGTTTGGTACCCCTCCCGACTTTTCCGCACCTTTTTTAGGGGTTGTTACCCCACCCTAGAGAATTACCAAAGCTTTTCCGTAATTAAGTAAAATAGAATGGATTCAGTGGCCGGTGCACTTTTGTCTCAGGAGGAAGAACATGCTGCAGTCAACTGTTGCATTAATATACAAAGGAGATTGCTACAAGACAGTTCTGATCCATTTAGCTTAAATGATAAATATATGCTCCCTCTTTTTAAGGGCGTCCATTCAACTAAATATTGTGTTGCTTTAAATCTTGCAACGCTTTCCCAAAATTCCACCACATCCTCTTTAACTATTACAAAGCCTCGGGCAATGTCCGGTCTTTCGCTCATGCATTCCACCAGTTTTTCGTATTGCGAGCGATTTGTTCTGATTGTCGACTTGATAATTTTGTAAACATTTAATAATACATTGTTTTTTATTCACACTTCAACTTACATACATATTTTTGCGTTTCCACACTTTATTTTATTGATATTTTAAAAGAATTCGCTTCGCTCCGACACCAGTTGCTCTTCGTAGAAAATTTCCGACAAATACATACAAACTACAGCTACGTCGGATTCAGGCATACCAACATTACGAATTTCGAAGATGGTCTCCGAATTTCGAAATTACGATACGGCAACGCGGATTACAGCATACCAATTTTAAGATTCGTAGCAAAATCGAATCTACGACGGATTACAGCATAGGGGTGCATTAGTTATCGAAGTATTGATTTTTATGGAAAAAGCGCCGCAGGCGAAAATTTTTAATAAAAAATCGCGCGATTTTTTATTAAAAATTTTCATTATTTATCGAAGTATTGATTTTTATGGGAAAAGCGCCGCAGGCGAAATGTTTTAATAAAAAANGGCTGCTATTTGACTATTGTAGAACGCAGCCTACAAGATAGTGATGTATCAACAATAGCGTGGATTGGAAACTAGGCCTTTCCAACCACCAAGATATCGAGACTAGGCGGATCGGAAACTCGGCCTTTCCGACTACCTAGACCCTTAGATAATAAACAATAAACGAGCGGATTGGAAACTAGGCCTTTCCAACCGTTAACCGTCACGAAAGCGCGACTGGGTGGATCGGAAACTCGGCCTTTCTGACCACCCAGGAGATATCAATAAATGGAGTAACCCAAAAAGAATAGCGCGGATTGGAAACTCGACCTTTCCAACCGTCTACATAACTTCCAGGAAATTGCATGAGTGTATAATGACATAAAATAATTGCAGTGATAAAGAAATAATGTTATTTAAAAATTTCTGTAGAGCATTTTGTATTTTGTATTTAATATTTAATATTTATATTATATTTTAAATCTAAAATCTAATTATAAGAATGTTAAATCTTTGTTGCAATATAAGTCTAACAGACTGTAAAAAATAAATAAATAAAAATAAAATAAATAAAATTATTTATTCATATATTAAACGAAAGAAGATACCGAAAAGCATTGAACAGTGCACACATCTCATAAGGAAAAGTGAATTATTACGATATACTAATACAGTAGTGTTTAAAAAGTGAGAACAGGTGATTTAGTGAATCTTTATCGGTGTAATTGCCCATAGAAAACAACGAAATTTAACAAAAGTTTTTTGTTCATAACTTTTAAATGGTTAAAAATATTAGTTCGCCCCCTCCGGATTGTTATTAGGGGGGCCGAAACGCGTCGTTTGGTACCCCTCCCGACTTTTCCACACCTTTTTTAGGGGTTGTTACCCCACCCTTGAGAATTACCATTTTCATTATTTATCGAAGTATTGATTTTGTTAAGAAAAGCGCCGCAGGCGAAAATTTTTAATCACCCCTATGCTGTAATCCGAAAGTTCGTAGTTACGAATTCGTAGCTCCGTTCCGAAAATTCGAAAATTGGTTTGCTGTAATCCGATCGTAACTATCNAGTGAGAACAGGTGATTTAGTGAATCTTTGTCGGTGTAATTGCCCATAGAAAACAACGAAATTTAACAAAAGTTTTTTGTTCATAACTTTTAAATGGTTAAAAATATTAGTTCCCCCCCTCCGGATTGTTATTAGGGGGGCCGAAACGCGTCGTTTGGTACCCCTCCCGACTTTTCCACACCTTTTTTAGGGGTTGTTACCCCACCCTTGAGAATTACCATTTTCATTATTTATCGAAGTATTGATTTTGTTAAGAAAAGCGCCGCAGGCGAAAATTTTTAATCACCCCTATGCTGTAATCCGAAAGTTCGTAGTTACGAATTCGTAGCTCCGTTCCGAAAATTCGAAAATTGGTTTGCTGTAATCCGATCGTAACTATCAACGGCGTTGCCAACTAAAATAGTGAAATTCGAAGTTCTTAATCAGCTGCTTTGACAGAAACAAATCAAAATAAATATAATNTAAATTTCGTTGTTTTCTATGGGCAATTACACCGACAAAGATTCACTAAATCACCTGTTCTCACTTTTTAAACACTATTAAAATATATAATTTAACTTATTTATTAAAGAAACACATAGTTTTATCAACCTAAGATAGATTATTTTGTTATTAAAAAGAAGTTGACAATCTTTGCGAGCCGAAACGCGAGATTCCAAAATAGCTATAGTGCTGCCACTGTATTAGTATTTCGTAATAATTCACTTTTCCTTATGAGATGTGTGCACTGTTCAATGCTTTTCGGTATCTTCTTTCGTTTAATATATATATAAATATTGAAAATTTTTAATAAAAAATCGCGCGATTTTTATTAAAAATTTTCGCCTGCATCTCTTTTTCCATAAAAATCAATACTTCGATAAATAATGAATATCCCTTCATTTTAGTGTACCTATTTAATTTTCGAACATCTGGTAGCACCTTTTTATTCACCATTACAGCCATTTTTATTTTTTTGAAGTAGTGAAATTATTAAACACGTTTTATATTGTTAAACAAATATATTAAAATACATTTAATGTATTGAAAATACACGTGAACATTGCAAAGATCGTATATTTATCAAAATATAAGTGCTCTTTTTATATGGAAAGTTGCTTGCTTTAACAAAAATTTAGTTAAATACTGTTACTAATAAAGAGAAAAGAGTGATAAATAATGTAAATATGTATGATTCTTAACATCTTCATCAAATTTTATAACAAAATTCGTTATAGTTTTGTGAAAACACCCAAAAACCTATGTAATGGAAAGCCAACCCCAGAAAAGTGGTACCAGATGTTCGAACATTAAATACACTAAAATGAAGGGATGTTCCACCATCTACTTTTGTTTCACAATTGTCTCGTTAATAGTGCCACTCCTAATCTCACAGAAATAGTCCGAAGTAGCCAGATTTAGTGTAAAAGTGCACTTTAGCGAAAGTAGGCCAAAATATTGATGAAAAAAAATCAAGAGGGGTATCAGTCGACGCGTTTTAATGCGAACAACAATAATCCGAGACCGTAAATTCACATTTTTAATTTATTAAAGAGTTATTCGCAAAAAACACTTGCACTTTTCGCACTATGTTTTGATGAATTTGACCCAAATAAATGAATTCAACTGAACACATATTCATTAGTTTTTATACGTTTGTGATGTTTTAAGTGTACACTTTCGCGAAATTCTGTATTTAATAGCAATATTCCGATGGTGAAAATCCGCACAACAACCTTGCGTAGTTAACATAAATAACATGGAGGAAAACTAGTGTTGCCACTATTAAAAATAAAATGGAACTAAATTGCTGCTGCCACTGTATTAAAAAAGTGTTTGTGCATCCAACTCCTTTTTGCGTAGGCGGCCTTCGGCCGCGCTTAGGGATTATAACCCTCACAACGTAGAATTCTCCTTTCTGTGTTGCCAAAGAAAAGGGGCAGAACACCTTTTGCAGAGAACATCTTTCTGCGTAGGCGGCCTTCGGCCGCGCTTAGGGATTATAACCCTCACAACGTAGAATTCAACTTTCTGTGTTGCCAAAGAAAAGGGGCAGAACACCTTTTGCAGAGAACACCTTTCTGCGTAGGCGGCCTTCGGCCGCGCTTAGAGATTATAACCCTCAATACGTAGAATTCTCCTTTCTGCGTGCGAAGAAAAGGAACAGAAATCCCCTTTTCACAAAAGTATATTCCTTGTGCATTATTTGGGTGTAAGTTAAAATACAAATTGTATTAATAGAGTGGCAGCACCAGTTTTCCTCCATCTTATTTATATTTACACAAGATTGATGTGCGGATTTTCACGATCGGAATATTGCTATTAAATACAGAATTTCGCGAAAGTGTACACTTAAAACATCACAAATGTATAAAACTCACAAATACGTGTTAAATTGAGTTCATTTATTCCACTAATTTGCGTGAAGTTTATCAAAACATAGTACGGAAAGTACAAGTTTTTTTGCAAATAACTCTTTAATGAATTAAAAATGTTAATTTCTGGTAACGGATTGTTATTATTGGCGTCAAGACGCGTCGATTGATACCACTCTCAAACTTTTCCGTCCATTTTGACCTACTTTTGCTAAAGTACACTACTACCAGATTTAGTCCAAAAAGCGTTCCTTAACTCGAAAATGATAGCAGAAATGAGAGCAACACTCAGTGCGAGTGACTCTTTTCAATTCGAAGCAGTCAGATTTAGTCAGAAGAATTTTTGCTGGCAAAATCTTGAAAAGTGTCAAACTCAACTGAATTTAAATTAACAGAGGGAATTTTTTAGTTATCGGCCCGTTTTGTGGGTGGTGGCGGAGGGGGAGGGGCGTTGCCTCTGAACTCCGCCCATTTGCAAGGGGACAGTCCCCAATTTACCCCCCTTCGGAACCTCCCACAGAACCCGACCAAGGGCTGTTGTTTTGGCGCTCTAACCCCGTTTAGGTCGGCGAAGTATCTCGAGAAGTTGTTCGGCCATAAGGCTACATTGGCTACGTATTCTTCTTCTCATCATCATTTGTGATCCCCTGCTGCTTAAACAGCAGCCTTCACGGCAAGTCCCAATTTATTTCTGGACTATATTTAGGGGGGCGGCCGCTGTGTTGTTGTTGTTGTTGTAGCAGCATACAAATTCCCCAAAGACTTTTTGGGGAGTGTTGCTGGAGTGACAGTCCTTGGCCAGATATAAATCTGGGTCGTTCCGGTTACGTAGACCCGACTGTCGTAGACCCGCTGTGTTGTAGTGGTAAGCGGTGCGCGCTTCCACTCCGCAGGGCCAAGGTTAAAGCCCTGGTCAAAGTAACATCGCAAAAAATGTAGAAAAAAGGTTTTTTCTTAACGGCGGTCGACCCTCGCCATATAATGGCAAACCTCCGAGTGTATTTCTGCCATGAAAAGCAGCTCTCATTAAAATACAATCGCCGTTTGGAGCAACATCAAGGCGCACGCCACAAATCGGAGGAGAAGCTCGGCCAAACACTATAACATATGTGTAAGCGCCAATCTATTAGTATTATTATATAGGAGGGTTGCCTGGTGTTAAAAAATGAAGTTGAGCTTAATTGATAAGTTACTTGAAATATTTATCACAATGTCGGACAAGAGATATTTAAGTATATTTTAGCTCGAAAATAAGGCATACCTGAAGAATCCGGCCCTTTGAGCTAGAGAAAAAAGAAAAAGTGGACGTGGTGCACCCCTTGCTGCTGAGTTTATAGGTAAACTTTTTTTTGGTGCAAATGAACAGGGGCGGAGATAGGGGGGGTTAAACGTGGAATTTTCAACATTTTCAAAAGCTTATATTTCAAAAACTATTGAACCAATTTTCAAAAATTGACACCGTTGGAAAGTTGATTGGAGGACCTTTCATTCGATATATACAGGGTGTCCCAGAAGTAACCTGCCGAACTTTAGGGGAAGGTAGGTGGGGGGGGTGAGCTCTCTGATAAACAAAAAGTTGTCAGGTAAAAGTGTTACCGTTTTTTGAAATATTAACATGTTTTTGAATTAAAAAAAAAAAATCGTGCCTTTTCATGCATTTTCTCTAACTGCGTCTACAAACCAGGCTATACCTAGTAAATTTTTTATGTGAAATACTTCCAGATAGTAGCTTCTCCATACTCAAATCCAATGTAATTAAAATATATTAAGGAACCATCATAAAATTAGGACTATTTTGGGAATTTTAACTTTTTGATATTTTCATCCCCAACTTTGACTATCTCTGGTGAAAAAAAATGTACTGAGCTATAGCTTTACATTACATAAAAAAATTTCTCATTTAATAAAGATTTCAGAAAGGTGTCACTTACTGTTTCGGATAGAAAAAAAAGTTATATCCGCTTTTGTGGATAAAGGACTGAGACACGCTAGAATGTATTTAATAGATTTAAATTTAAGTTGCTCTTGTTACCGACCAATAACATGCTAAATAGTACAAAGGTACATTATTACCTGCTCCTGACATTATTTCATGTTACTTACCGGAACTCGGACTAGAGTCTATAGCACGGGCTATATCTATCAAAATTTGTTGTGAAGGATGGGTTCACGTGTAATAAAATATACATGAGTTGTTTGAAGAGAAATTTATTCATTTATTGATAAAATATGCTCAAATTCGCGACCTTCTACTCTAATACACGCTCGGCACCTTTTAAGAAAAGACGCTTTTAGAGATCTTAAACTCAATTGGGCTATCCCAGCAGCAGCTCCATTTATTTGTTCCCGAAAATGCTCTTCGTTTTGAATCGATTTTGAATAAATTTTGTCCTTAAGACAGCCCCAGTAGAAAAAATCTAATGGATTCAGGTCTGGCGATCGAGCGGGCCACGTGATTGGCCCGTATCGTCCAATCCATCGGCGAGGATAAGTTTCGTCTAAATGAGCTCTTACTTCACGCCCTTAGTGAGCAGGGCATCCGTCATTTTGCTGCCATAGTCTTCGCCGCAGGTTTAAGGCTACATCTTCTAAAAGAGTTGGAAGCCGTTCCTGAAGGAACTCTAAATAACTGTGAGAGTTGAGCGTTGGCGGCAGTTCCAC
>NW_016157526.1:119271-121335 GCF_001687245.7 Rhagoletis zephyria
AAGGCATCACCTCCACCCCGGAGGCTGCCAGATTGCACAGAGCACTAGCTAGAGGTACAGGTGAAAACCATATGGCGATAAAACTACCAGACGGCAGCTACACCAAAAGTGAGGAAGAGAGGGCCCTGGCCCTTCTGACCACCCACTTCCCAGGAGCATTGACTCCGGTAGCAGAGGATAGTGACGAATATCATAAACCTGCCCCGGAGGACTGTAAGACGGCAAAATGCCTGTTCACCTGGCCGACCGTTCGATGAGCCGTCGATTCGTTTGAGCCCTATAAGACCCCTGGGGTGGACGGCTTATGGCCGATTTTACTCCAGAAAGAACTGGATCTGTTTGCCCCGATCCTTATCAAAATCATGCGGGAAAGCTTGGCACTAGCCTATCTCCCACAGTCGTGGAGGAGAGCCTGTGTCAAATTCATTCCTAAGATAGGCAAGAAAGACAACTCGCTGGCGAAATCTTTTCGGCCGATTAGTCTAACATCTTTCCTTCTTAAGGCAATGGAGAAGATCATAGACAACCACATAAGGACCACCACCCTGACGTCATTGCGGTTGCATCATGGGCAACATGCCTATCGCGCAGGTAGATTGACGGATACAGCGCTGTTCCAGCTGTCAACTACCATACGGAATGCACTTGAGTGGGGGGAGTTTGCGTTTTTAGACATTGAAGGAGCCTTTGATAACACCTCACACGAGGCAGTAGATCGAGCTCCAGAGAGAAGGAACGTAGCCATCCCGATTCGAAGATGGATCGGTACAATGCTGCGAACAAGACTGGCAGAGACCGTAGCTGACAACAAAATCATACAGTTGATGACGGTAAAAGGCTGCCCGCAGAGTGGCGTACTGTCTTCTCTGCTTTGGAGCATACTAGTAGGCGAACTGCTTGAGTTACTATCCAACAACGGCATTTTGTGCCAAGGATGCGCGGACGACAGTAATTATAGCGAGGGGCAAATTTGAAAGCTCCCTCTGCGACACTGTACAAAGAGCACTCATCCTAACTAAAAGATGGTGTGGCACGGTGGGCCTTAACATAAACCCCGCCAAAACAGCCATTATTCCTTTTACTAGGAGAAGAAACCTTCCAGGCATGCACCCTATAACATGCTCTTCGTTTTGAATCGATTTTGAATAAATTTTGTCCTTAAGACAGCCCCAGTAGAAAAAATCTAATGGATTCAGGTCTGGCGATCGAGCGGGCCACGTGATTGGCCCGTATCGTCCAATCCATCGGCGAGGATAAGTTTCGTCTAAATGAGCTCTTACTTCACGCCCTTAGTGAGCAGGGCATCCGTCATTTTGCTGCCATAGTCTTCGCCGCAGGTTTAAGGCTACATCTTCTAAAAGAGTTGGAAGCCGTTCCTGAAGGAACTCTAAATAACTGTGAGGGTTGACCGTTGGCGGCAGTTCCACAGGTCCCAAGATCTGACAATTAAGAATACCGCACCATAAGTTTATTTTGTACCGGTACTGCGAACGATCTTCTCTCATTTCGTGAGGATTGTCTATCTGCCAAAAGTGAAGGTTATGTAAATTAAAATAACCATCTCGTTTGCATAATGATTCATCGCTCCAAATTATTTTATTAAAGAAGTTTGGGTCTGAATCATGCATTCGCACATTTCACTGCAAAATCTAACCCTCGACAGGTAATCTCTCTCTTGTAGAGCCTGAACACGTTGAATGTGGTAAGGATGGTATTTTAAAGCTTTGTGAACTGTAGTTTTTGGTATTCCAGTCCGTCTTTCCATCATTCTCCCTGAAGTCGATGGACCTAGTTCCACTTCCTCTAACACAACTTTAACATCTACCGTTCCAGGACGTCCTGTCTCGCCGTCACGCCTTCCAGGTATGCGACCTTAAAAAGTTAAAAATTATAGTTAAAAGAAAAATGGCTTCAAACAAGAAAGGTGTAAAAATTACTTACCTTCAGATATTTCTCTATCGGTGCGGGCGAATACTTCACGACCCGGATGCCGACGATTGGGGTATCGCTCTGCATAGAGTCTTTGAGCAGCTCTGGCATTACAGCAAGCTTCACCGTAAATTA
>NW_016157526.1:124082-126947 GCF_001687245.7 Rhagoletis zephyria
AAGGCATCACCTCCACCCCGGAGGCTGCCAGATTGCACAGAGCACTAGCTAGAGGTACAGGTGAAAACCATATGGCGATAAAACTACCAGACGGCAGCTACACCAAAAGTGAGGAAGAGAGGGCCCTGGCCCTTCTGACCACCCACTTCCCAGGAGCATTGACTCCGGTAGCAGAGGATAGTGACGAATATCATAAACCTGCCCCGGAGGACTGTAAGACGGCAAAATGCCTGTTCACCTGGCCGACCGTTCGATGAGCCGTCGATTCGTTTGAGCCCTATAAGACCCCTGGGGTGGACGGCTTATGGCCGATTTTACTCCAGAAAGAACTGGATCTGTTTGCCCCGATCCTTATCAAAATCATGCGGGAAAGCTTGGCACTAGCCTATCTCCCACAGTCGTGGAGGAGAGCCTGTGTCAAATTCATTCCTAAGATAGGCAAGAAAGACAACTCGCTGGCGAAATCTTTTCGGCCGATTAGTCTAACATCTTTCCTTCTTAAGGCAATGGAGAAGATCATAGACAACCACATAAGGACCACCACCCTGACGTCATTGCGGTTGCATCATGGGCAACATGCCTATCGCGCAGGTAGATTGACGGATACAGCGCTGTTCCAGCTGTCAACTACCATACGGAATGCACTTGAGTGGGGGGAGTTTGCGTTTTTAGACATTGAAGGAGCCTTTGATAACACCTCACACGAGGCAGTAGATCGAGCTCCAGAGAGAAGGAACGTAGCCATCCCGATTCGAAGATGGATCGGTACAATGCTGCGAACAAGACTGGCAGAGACCGTAGCTGACAACAAAATCATACAGTTGATGACGGTAAAAGGCTGCCCGCAGAGTGGCGTACTGTCTTCTCTGCTTTGGAGCATACTAGTAGGCGAACTGCTTGAGTTACTATCCAACAACGGCATTTTGTGCCAAGGATGCGCGGACGACAGTAATTATAGCGAGGGGCAAATTTGAAAGCTCCCTCTGCGACACTGTACAAAGAGCACTCATCCTAACTAAAAGATGGTGTGGCACGGTGGGCCTTAACATAAACCCCGCCAAAACAGCCATTATTCATTTTACTAGGAGAAGAAACCTTCCAGGCATGCACCCTATAACATTAGGAGGCATAGAGATAGAAATGTGCAATGAAGTAAAGTATCTAGGAGTCATCTTTGACAGCAAAATGTTATGGAATAAGCACATTGAGTACGCTGTAACAAAAGCCACACGAGGTTTAATGGTGTGCAGAAGACTGGCCGGCAAGTCGTGGGGGTGCAGCCCTTACATCCTACGATGGATGTACACAATGATTGTCAGGCCAATAGTTACATATGGAGCAGTGGCATGGTCCGAGCGGGCTGCCCTCAACACGGTTAGGGCGTCGCTTTCCAGGCTGCAGCGACTGGCGTGCACCTATATAACAGGTGCCATGCGCACCTGTCCCACTGCAGCCCTGGAGGTAATCCTGGATCTGTCGCCACTGAACATAGTCATAGAACAAACGGCCAAAAAAGACCTCCTAAATTTCATGAGGAAGGGCACTTGGAAAGGCAAGGTGGTCCCGAGCAGACTAGGAGAGGAAATCAAAAGCAAGATTCCTATCTCCCAGCTCAATAGAGACGACATGGTTAGGCTACGAACCTTCGAGAAAAAGTTTAGAACCGAACTAGGGAGCAAGGTAACCTGGAACGAGACAATATTAGATAACACCTTTCGGCACAACCCCAAAGGTGGTTCACAGATGGCTCCAAAACCGACGGAGGAATAGGGGCAGGTATACATGGCCCCCAAGCCAGTATCTCCATTCCCCTGGGGAACTAATCCCAGTATCTTTCAGGCGGGTCCCGGGCCACAAAGGCGTACAGGGCAACGAGGAGGCTGACAAGCTCGCCAGGGAAGCAGCAGCCGCTCGACCCATAGGACCAGAACCTTTCCTTGCAGTTGATCCTCACACTATCAGGGAAGAGTTAAGAGTAGAGGAATGAAACCTGATCAGAACACAATGGAAGAACACGTCTGGACTAAGGCAGGCGAAAGAATTTCTAGGAAGCTATAATCCCAGAAGATTCAGAGAACTAATTACCCTCAACAAGACTAATTTAAGGTTTATTACAGGGCTGCTAACTGGTCACTGCAGGCTGCGGGCCCATATGCATACCATAGGGATTAACGCAGACGATTCCTGCCGTTATTGCGACAGGGTCCCAGAAACCCCGCGGCACATCCTCTTAGAATGTGACGCGGTGTCGAGAAGAAGGCACACACACTAGGGAAAGCTGTGGCCCGAGGCTTCAGACATTCACTCTCTACAGCCCTCGAAACTGCTTGGTTTCATCAGAGCTCTGAGGGCACAATAGACCTAAGGTCGCAGTGCACATTAGTGCGGATCGGTCCCCATACAAAAAAAAAAAGTTTCTCCAGTCCACCCCTAGGATTAAAGATATTTTGAAGGCGATCTCAAAAATTTTTTTTTTTTTTGCCACGCCCCCCCGATGGGCTATTTACTTTTTTTGACACTACGTCGCCATTTTAAGTCCGATTTTAATGAGCCGTACACCGTTGTTCATGGCTTGGAAGCCGCCACAATTCTTACCTTAATCATTTTTTACTCCGATTTCAAATTCTAGTAGTGACTGTCGGTATCCCGTTTCACATCATACCTAAATTCCAATTTTTTTTAGTCTGTCGAAAAGGCCTTTAAATTCTGTGAAACTTTTTCTAAAAAATGATTAAGGTAATAATTGTGGCGGCTTCCAAGCCATGAACAACGGTGTACGGCTCATTAAAATCGGACTTAAAATGGCGACGTAGTGTCAAAAAAAGTAAATAGCCCATCGGGGGGGCGTGGCAAAAAAAAAAAAAA
>NW_016157526.1:129336-161821 GCF_001687245.7 Rhagoletis zephyria
AAATTTTTTTTTGCGATCGCCTTCAAAATATCTTTAATCCTAGGGGTGGACTGGAAAAACTTTTTTTGTCGATCCACCCTAGTGCACATCCTCTAAAAAATCTATTCTATTCTATTCTAATGTTTTATGCTAAGGCGAAGGGCGAAGGAGGAGTGGGCGTGGCACCTCCAACCACCCTTTTTGGAGAGGGTATGTACCGCTATAGACAAAAATGTCGCCCCCGACCACCTAGGCCCCCTATGGTTCCCTAGGGACCCCTTAGAAAAATGGCCAAAAATCACAATTTTCATTTGCGTTTTTTCGCTTGAAAAATGTTAAATATTTATTTGCACAAGCCATTTTTATAAAACACCCAGTAACCATAATAGACATCACTGGGGCGGCAGCCCCAGGTTTACCACACATAAAGGGAATTCTAGTTACCTCATCCTTTCCCAAGGCTACATTTGGTACACACCAAAAGGAGAATTCTAAAGGAGAATCCTAAAGCGCGGCCGAAGGCCGCCTACGCAGAAAGGAATTCTACGCCTGCGGAAGTGTTTTCTTTTTTAAATAAAAGCGCGATTTTTTCAAAAGCGCTTATTCTTTTTTAAATTTAAAAGTATTTTTGTGCTCTTTGATAAACATATTTGTTAATATAGTTAATTACGTATATTTTTACGAAAAATGTACCTTTTTATAAACAACTTTGCTATAATTTCGTTTTTTTTTTTATTTTTTCTACAAATGTGTGTACATAATATGTATAGATATAGACACTGAATGAAAGGCCTTTCAATTGCCCATATTTTTGCCCATATTTTTGAAATCGGTTCAACAGTTTTCGAAATATAAGCTTTTGAAAATGTTGAAGATTCCACGTTTAGCGCCCCCTAGGGCGGGCCACGCCCTCTTTTTCTTTTTTTCTCTAGCTCAAAGGTCCGGCTTTTTTAGGTGTTCCGAAAATAATTTTGAAGAGGGTTGCCACCTGTTTTTAAAGTTACGTAATGGCGACCCTATTGATATGGCAGCGCTATCATAATGTTGGCACTACTGCCATATCAAAAACAGTTATTTTTCACTTGAGCTGAAGCGTCAGTTTAGTGAAAAATAAAAATTCATTCGCTACTCGACTTCTAAAGCCACCGGTTAAACCTATTTCACAAAGGTTTAAGTAAATTTGAAATATTTAAGAAGTATTTGATTTTAAACGCAAGCAGTAACGCGAGTGCATTGTAGCTCATATAATTAGTGCTTATTGTTTGAACTCGCGTCGGTTTAATAATTTGGTTTTGCTACCCTTCTATCTAGAGGAAGCGCGGGAGATTTTAAAAGACGAACAGTTAATTGGACTAGGGAGTTGCACATTTTCCTGCACCCCGACTGTGCGCCAGCAAGCAGCATATAATTTTGCTACGTAGCAACAGCGTTGGAATTCCACTTCCTTCGGGTAAGCGGCTACAGACGGACTGGCATCAGTGTGGGTGAGTACCTGCACAACATGGCGACCGTGGCGTGGGGCGGTGCAGTGGACCTCGGCAGGGTAAAGATGAAAAAGTGCTAAAGTAGTGTAATTGTGTGGTCTGGTGGCCTGGTTGGTGAGAAAAAACCCCAGAACGAAATTCCAGCATTTTCTACGAATATCCTGCATTTTTATACGAAATTACAGCGTTTTCAAGCGAGTTCTACGAAAGTTCCAATTTTTTTGCAAAAGTTTGTACAAAAGTTTCGATATTTTGATAGAGGTTTTTGCGTACAGCCGCGCCACCAACCAAGTAAGCATCCATAACGGCATCACGACAGCAAGCCACGTCGCCAAAAGCCACATATGTATATGCATTTGCACATATATGTACGTATGTATAAATAACGGCAAAAACTACCGCAAGTAACCACCATACGCCAGCAGTTTGCGCATAGCGGAATACCAGCTAAATTAGAGGTACAGTATAGATAGTGAAGTACCCCGCGCAAACTGCATACCCACGCCACTCAACGTATAACAACAGTAAAGCAAGATAGCAACAACAATACGACAGCAGCGCGGGAGGCTGGAGCATAATGGCATACAATTGTCAACAACAACATTTTAGACAGCGGCGTGGGATTATGTTATAAAAGCAGCAAATCGAGGGGTACAGTCCAGCATGGAGTAAGGCTGATAATTTAAGTTTATATATTTTCATACTTATATAAATTTCGCTTATATATGTACATACCTTCATACATTTTCATATATACATTTTAACATTAGTATGCATACTAGTGCATTTTCGAAAAATTTAAGACAAAAAAAATTATCAAAAATATTTTTTTTTTTTATTATTTATCTTGGGCCAAGGGTGAAAATTCAATGCTATTAGATTTGGATCTTTTTGGCCGGTTATATTAAATAAAAAAGAAGTGTTTACTTCTTCTACTACGCGTTTCGAGGCATATTCTCGTCTTCTTCAGGGAGTCTGTATATTTGTAAATACGAAAAACATTGTAACGAATAATTATTACAAGAATAATTATTACAAGACAATACAAAATAGTTTTACACCTATTACACTTACATTATCACAACATAAATTAAACATATTTAAAAACATTAATACACGTTAAACAACACTGCACTTCCTTCACCGTCAAACCTCAGACAATGTAAACTTTGTTACAGTCCTTCTTTGCCTTGACATTTTATTTCGTAAACTGCATTGTGTAGTTTGTCTTTCGTTTTGGTATAAATGGTTTAGATAGTGCGGTGTGGTTTATGTGCATAGCTTACATTGTTGTTTTTAATAATTTTGCGTAGTGTTTTGTTGTCCGTAAGTTTAAGTATATATGTGACGCCTGTGCATATTTTGCAATTATCGTCCTTTGTTTTTGTATTGTCATTTTTACATTTGCTTTTTTTATTTGTTGCTGCTGTTAGTAAGCTTTCTATTATTTTGTTGGGATACCCGTTTTGAACAGTATGCTTCTTATTTTCCTCTTGTTCTGATCCATGAACTCCTGGTCACTCAAGGAGTAAACTTTGTTTATAAAATTTATAGCCGTGTTTCTCTTTTGAGTCCATGGTTTGAGTGGTAGTTGATCATCCTTTAGGATGACACGGCTTTGGTGTACCAACTAGTTTTTAGTTTATTTTTATAAATTTCTATGTCTAGGAAGGCTAATTTGTTATATTTTTCTTCCTCCAGAGTAAATTGTATTTTAGTATGTTGTCTATTAAATATTCTTAAAATCTCTTCCACATCCTTAATCTTAACTACGGCGAATATATCATCTACATATTTGGTTATGTATTTGATATATATGTCAGTGGCTCTTAGCTCAATAATGCTGTCGTCAATAATTTTATCTAAAACTATATCCGCTATAGTTGGCGATAGTGGATTGCCCATTGGCATACCATAAACTTGCTGGTAGTAAGTTCCAAAATTCTAATGTCGTTAGAAATTGCTTTTTTGTGATTTTTGTGTCTTTTTGCAGACTCGACCACTGCTTCATTATGGTGTTGATTGCCAACTGAATGGGGATATTTGTAAAAAGGGACACGACATCCAAGGATATAAGAATTTCATCATCATCAATATATAGATCCTTTATACTTTCTTTGAGATGTAATGAGTTTTTTATATTAAATTTCTAGGATACGATATTTTTTTAGTATTTGTCCTATGAATTTTGAGAGTTCGGAGCATGGTACATTTATTGAGGACTGTTGTGACCGTCTCACGCGTTTATTTCCTAGAGCGACAAAAGTTATAAAAAGGTCTGTCACTAGCTCAGTACAAAACAGTAATCATCAAAACAGTAAAGCTTATGGCTATTACAATTGGTATTCATAATTCTGAAAAATATGTGTATAATATGTATGTATCCTTTTTGTTATCAGCCAATCCGATGTTGACAACGCATTGATGGGAAATTTAATTGTCAAAACCGGATGCTGCCACCTATTTGGTTTCTTTGAATCTGTTCCACTATCCAACATCTCCCCTTGTTAGTTGGAAACTGCATATTGCTGGTGCCATGCTGGTGGACGCTTCGTACGGTGTGAGCGTCGAATATTTGTTGGTGGTGCTTCGGATTGTAGATAACCTTCTGGTTCTTCCAGCTGAGCTTGATATTAAAACTGTGGTTCATCTACATCTGATTCTATCCAAGACTGTTCGGAGTCACAACTGCGTTTGCGCATTTGATTCGCATGTGAATTTATAACCCGACTTCTGCCATTTTCTTGAACTTGGGTGCTAAGTCATTTTGTTGTTTTTGAAAATTTTTACGAAAACTTTCTAAGTTTCCTGAAACTGTCTTAGCTTAGCGCCATGCTTGATGTCAAATTGTTGTTCCATTTTCGTATTTCTGCGTGGACTGTCGACCTGTGGCTTCTTCACTAAATCAATTTCCGTACGGAGGTTTCTGCCTATGAACAATTCCGCTGGTGACTTTCCTTCCACGCAGTTTGGGTTAGGCGTTGACCGATACTGGAGTAGAAATTCTTGCAGATGGGTGTTGTCTTTAGCCTCCCCCGCGAATGATTTTTCTAACGCCCTTTTAATTAGGTCAACGTACCTCTCTGCTTGCCCATTGCTCTGTGGATGGTATGGAGCTGTTCTCAAATGCTGTATGCCTCGAACATTGCAAAATCGTTTAAGCTCGGCGCTGACAAATTGTGTGCCGTTGTCTGATACGATGCATTCGGGATATCCAAATCGGTTAAAGAAGTCCGATAAATTTTCTATGACCTTAGCTTTAGATATTATTGTATATTGGTATGCCTCTGGCCACTTGGAAAAGGAGTCGACTATAATAAAGTAATATTTTGATCGAACAGGACCCACGAAGTCTATATGGATGCGTTGCATAGCTCTAGTTGCAACGGGCCATGAACTAAGTGTGGATTTTGTAGACGTCTTAGCGTTTAGCTGGCACATTTCACATGTGCGAACGTAGTCTTCGATGTCTTTGTCGACGTTTGGCCAATAAACATGACTATGTGCAATGGATTTCATTCGCTGCTGCCCTTGATGACCTTTATGTAGAGTCTTTAAAATCCACTTTCTGTAAGTTGAAGGAATGACGATACGTTCTCCGCTTAGCAACACTTATGTCTATTAAATATTCTTAAAATCTCTTCCACGTCCTTAATTTTAACTACGGCGAATATATCATCTACATATTTGGTTATGTATTTGATATATATGTCAGTGGATCTTAGCTCAATAATGCTGTCGTCAATAATTTTATCTAAAACTATATCCGCTATAGTTGGCGATAGTGGATTGCCCATCGGCATACCATAAACTTGCTGGTAGTAAGTTCTATCGTACACGAAATAATTATTTTCCCTCAGACAAAATTCGAATGTCGTTAGAAATAGTTTTTTTGTGATTTTTGTGTGTTTTTGCAGACTCGACCACTGCTTCATTATGGTGTTGATTGCAAAGTGAATGGGGATATTTGTAAAAAGGGACACGACGTCCAAGGATCTAGTTCTAGGATACGCTATTTTTTAGTATTTGTCCTATGAATTTTGAGAGTTCGGAGCATGGTACATTTATTGAGGACTTTTGTGACCGTGTCACGCGTTTATTTCCTATATCGACAAAAGTTAAAAAAAGGTCTGTCACTAGCTTACTACAAAACAGTAATCATCAAAACAGTAAAGCTTACGGCTATTACAATTGGTATTCATAACTCTGAAAGATATGCGTATAATATGTATGTATCCTTTTTGCTATCAGCCAATCCGATGTTGACAACGCATTGATGGGAAGGATGATCGTCAAAACCTGATGCTGCCACCTATTTGGTTTCTTTGGATCTGTTCCACTATCCAACATCTACCCTTGTTAGTTGGAAACTGCATATTGCTGGTGCCATGCTGGTGGACGCTTCGTACGGTGTGAGCGTCGAATTTTTATTGGTGGTGCTTCGGATTGTTGAGAACCTCCTGGTTCTTTTTGCTGAGCTTGATATTGAAACTGTGGTTCATCTACATCTGATTCTATCCAAGACTGTTGNCAGTTTGGGCTAGGCGTTGACCGATACTGGAGTAGAAATTCTTGCAGATGGGTATTGTCTTTAGCCTCCCCCGCGAATGATTTTTCTAACGACCTTTTAATTAGGTCAACGTACCTCTCTCCTTGCCCATTGCTCTGTGGATGGTATGGAGCTGTTCTCAAATGCTGTATGCCTCGAACATTGCAAAATTGTTTAAACTCGGCGCTGACAAATTGTGTGCCGTTGTCTGATACGATGCATTCGGGATATCCAAATCGGTTAAAGAAGTCCGATAAAATTTCTATGACCTTGGCTGTAGATATTGTTGTACATTGGTATGCCTCTGGCAACTTGGAAAAGGAGTCGACTATAATAAAGTAATATTTTGATCGAACAGGACCCGCGAATTGTATATGGATGCGTTGCATAGCTCTAGTTGCTACGGGCCATGAACTAAGTGTGGATTTTGTAGACGTCTGCTGGCACATTGCCCATGTGCGAACGTAGTCTCCGATGTCTTTGTCAACGTTTGGCCAATAAACATGACTATGTGCAATGGATTTCATTTGCTGCTGCCCTTGATGGCCTTTATGTAGAGTCTTCAAAATCCGCTTTCTGCAAGTTGAAGGAATGACGATACGTTCTCCGCTTAGCAAAACTTCATCGACTACTGCTAGCGATTCTTTTCGATTGTAATTCGGAACCAATTCACTATCATGCAATGACTTTGCATATGCGGGCCATCCGGTTTGAACATGTTGCTGGAGATGTGTGTCCTTTCGCGTAGCTTCTTGGATCATATGGTGAGTGATTAGTGGTATGTTTATGCTGTGCTGTACTACTGATTTAATATTGAATTCCAATGTCGCGCATGCGATAACAAATTCTTCTTCGTCAAGTTGTTTTGGTGGTATCAACCTCGAAAACATATCAACGTTTCTAAAATGTTCGGTTTTTACATGCGTAATGCTGAAGTCATATGACATGAGGGTGAGCGCCCATCTTTGAAGTCTACTTGTAGCGTGTATTGGAATACCCTTGTGTGATCCAAAAATTGCTAGTAGTGGTTTATGGTCGGTACGAAGAATAAGTTTTTGACCATAACCATGCGGTGAAATTTCTTTACGGCGAACACTATGGCTAAGGCTTCTTTCTCAATTTGGCCGTAGTTCTTTTCTGCCGGTTTTTCTGGTTTTGCAATAATTCATCAAGCGGTGCTCGTAACGATCTCATTGTCCCAATGAATTTGCAATCAAAATTTACTGAGCCAAGAAACGATCTGAGCTCGCTCACATTCGTTGCCCTTGGTAAATTTGTAATGGCAGTGATCTTACTTGGATCCGGTCGAATGCCGTCAGAATCAATTATGTGACCTACGTATTTGATTTTAGGTTGGAAAACTCACATTTATCATAATTAACGGTGATGTTGTATTCTAAGAAACGCTGTAGTACTTGGTTTATTGATTTACAATGCTGATTGAAACTTTTGTTTGCCACGATGACGTCATCTAGGTAGGGCGTTGCTTCTTGAATGCCTGCTAGAATCTTTTCAATAGCTTGCTGAAATGCGCCTGGTGCCGATTTTATTCCAGGAACAAGTCTGTTGAACTTATATAAACCACGATGAGTGTTGATAGTTAAAATAGATTTAGTTACCTCGTCGTCACTTGCGTTTAGACCGGTTTAGTAGTCTGCACAAATTCTAATTTTCCTATTTGGCCGGTTCACTGTTACAATTGGGGCTGCCCAATCTGAATAGTTAGTCGGTGCAGTAACACCTGCGGTTTCAAGTCTCTTTAGCTCTGCTTCTACCATTGTTGTCACTGCATACGGTACTGGACGTTTTGGGCCAAATTTTGGTATAACGTTAGGCTTCAATGGAAGGCGAGTTTTTATCTTTTCACAATGTCCAAGTTCTTTGCGGAGCACTGTATGAAATTCTGTTTTAAATTTCACTATTTGTTCTGCCTCTTTCGCTGAAAGTTGTACCTTCGTGCAGAATGAGTTGATGGGTAAGTCGCCTTGGAAGTCGATTTTGTTGCGATTTGCGCCACGTGCATAATGCTTTGTTGTACTTTAAACTGGCTTCTTAACGTTTTCCCACACATCCTTCGATATGGTGCAGTCCGAAGTGGTGTCCAGTTGTAAACGTGCTTTATTGCCATTTATGAAAATGTCTGTGTTTTCTACGTTGCGCGAAATCTATTATTTTTCTAGTTTGTGCCACTTTGTCAGCTGGCCTTGTTGTTTTACCGTGTGGTTTCTGTTTTTGCTGTTTTGGTTGCGTCTTCGGTGGATTTTGTTTTTGCAGACTGCGTTTGAGTGGTTTGCGTTTACTTACATTACAGTAGCCTTTTTTGTGGCCCACGGTTCCGCATTTGTTACATTTGTGACTCGCGTATGTACAATACCGAGCATAATGTACACCTCCGCAAAACCAACATGGAGAGGGAGTTGTTTTATGTGCCTTTTCCACACACTGCTTTTTCTGCTGGCCTGTGCCATTCTGCTGCGTATGAATTGCATGTGTTACGGCTTGATTATAACCTATCATCTTTATGTCCTGCTGACGTTGAAGCGTGCGTTGAATTTCTGCATTTATTGTGTCCAGAGTAACTGGTTTATCTGGTTTTTCTTCATCGAGCATTTTGAGTATTTCGTTGCGGAAAATTGAGTCTTTCGATGTTTGCAAGCCGCTTACAAATATCAAGCACTTCAAATTATCTTTGCTAAATTTGTCGAGCTGGAATTTTTCGCATTGCCGATTAACCCTTGCAATGTATGCAATGTAGTCTTCTACATCGTTCTTTACGATTTGAAAACATCGCATGTTGAAAAGTGAGTGCTTCTCCCCAAACAATGCTGTTAATTTGCTCACGGTGGTGCGAAGTTAATTTCGCTTGGCTTAGCCGGCAGAATTATATTGGCATACTGCTGGTAAACTGCGGAACTAACCTTGCGTAACAAAAGCCTCGTTTTGTCTGCGTCACTCAGTTGCTTGGCGTCTTCTTCAAAAATGTCTTGGTATCTGGTGTACCTCAAGAGTGTTCTGGTCCTCCGGCTCACGAACAAACTCTTGCATTTATTTTGTTAATATGTCCATTAATTGTTCTCGGCTTACGCTGTTGTTGGAGGGTGCTCCATTTTCCGAACTACTAGAGGCTAACTGCTTCACTACATTTTGGAGACGTTCCTGCGTTGCTTTTTGGGTCTCAGTTTGCTGTACTGTTAGGTGTATCCACCTTGTAGTACACCAAAACTCACACTTTTTAATTCGGGTGCTCACCAGATATATTTGATGCTGCTCCTTTTATTTTGCAGCAACCGGAAGAACTGCAATCTGCAACACTCCAACTTTTACTTTTCTGCCGCTTTACTTTATGTTCAAAATATACACACGCGGTAAACTACTTTCGTTTTAAATAAAGACTTTAGCTTGTTTCAATTAATTTTTCAGTTCTTCTTTATTTGTATTAGACCGTCTAGTTCAAGTTGCGTTTTCCGAATGAATGGCTTCCTTGAAGCCAGCCTACGATACACATTCTAAAAACGAATGTGGATCGTAAGCTCGCCAGTGTTGACACCACACGCGATGTAATTTTATTATTTTGGGCAACATAAGTGTTGCCATATAAGATGTTACCACATCGCGTGTGGTGCCATTACACCAACCGCCTACGGGAAAAGAAGTTTTACAAGGTGATCAGACTTGTAAAATCTTCTTTTCACTTAGTATGACAAATTGCTTTGGAAGAACGAAAGTGTTATATAAATTTTTTCCCCCCCTTTTATTCGTTCGTCCATAGCAATTTGGGAAACCACACTTCATAACATACTAACTAACTTTATATTATATAAAATTTAATTAATCATATTTAGTATTAGGCTAATCTAAATTGAAATTGAAAAAATTAAATTAGTCTTATATTGAATAATTTTTTGTTCTCAGAAATATTTAACTATACATTTTAATGTTTAATTTGAAAGTATTTTAAGTACAATATTTGTTCATTAAAAATTTTTTTAGTCTTAAGTAACATTTTCTTTTGTAGTTTAAAGTATTGTAATTTAGTTATTACAATTTTATTTCTTATAAATAAACAAAGTACATTTAAAGCGTTTTTTTCAGTATTTATAATATTGCGTTTATATAAATTAAGGAATTGTGTTCATTTGGCGAACAGTTTCTATTTAGTGAATATTTCATTTTATATTTTTTTTATTTATTTGATTGATTTGAAAAATTCATATACATACATGTTTTTGTTATATTTTGAAATAATAGTTGGTTGAGATGAGAGTTTCAACTAACTTTTTGAACTCTATTTTTGTGGATTGTTTTTACTTTATCTTTTTCTTTATCAAAAATTGTAATATTAACACCATCTACTTTGGTTACAACGTGAGGACCCTGATATATATTTTCATGTTTAATTCTGGGTTCTTTTTGTACTAGAACGAGATCGTTTTCTTTAATATGTACTGGACGAGAGTGTCTATCATATAAATCCTTGTTGCGGATTTTATGTTAGTTAATTAATTCTTTGGCTATTGCATGTGACTTTTGCATCCGGTACTTAACCTCTTTTGCATAATTCTCACCATTATAAACGGGATACATTTTTTTCCTTTTTCAATTCTTGCGGTAAAGTCGGTGTTTTTCCGAAAACTAGTTCGAATGGAGGAAATTTATTGTCAAAAACAGAATTTGGAGTAGTATTATGCAAAAAGGTGAAATACTTAAGATAAATGTCCCTGTCTGAAATAGTCTCATTTAGGTATGCACGTAATTATTCATTGAAAACGTGATGATTTCGCTCAATAGTGCCCACTGTTTCAGGATGGTGTGCTGTCGAAAAGTTATGATCAACCTTTAAGAGTTTTGTTAGTTCAGAAAATATTTCGTTTTTATATTCCGTTCCTAAATCTGATCTGACTGAAGTCATTATGCCGTATATTAGTATGTGACTTTCAAAAATAGCAGAGGCGATCGTTTTGGCGCTTTTGTCTGGAACAGCAACGGTTACCAGATACTTTGTCAGATCACAAATCATAGTTAGTAACAGCGAACTTGTTACCACTTGTTGATTCTGCCAAAGGCCCTATTATCACTATTTCAAAAGGTTTGATAGGTGTTGGCGTTAAAACAAGGGTTTCTTTTGTTTTTGGTTTTGGCTTGTTTAGTAAGAATTTCTCGCAATTCTTGACAAATTTCGATATGCCGCGGGTCATATTTTTCCAAAAATATTTCGTTCGGATTTTTGCATATAATCTTTTGAGTCCACAATGTCCTCCACTTATTGGGTCGTTATGGTATATTGTCATAAGTCGGTGTTTCTTTTCGTCGTCGGTCACAGTTTCGACTGGATCCGTCAATATAATTTCTAAGTTCTTTAAAATTTTATTTCCGCGATCTTTTAAGTTCGTAATTGTAAAATATTTGAAAAATAAGACATTTTTTGGGCATTCTAACGTCTTAATATTACAACTATTGGCTTCGAATTCAAGCTGCGAAAGTAACTCATCGAAATTCGTTTTTTCGTTAACAATCGTAAAATTAAGTAACTCGAGCTTTTTGTGTTTTAAATGTGCACACACTTGAAAATTTGAAATTTTATTATTTTGATCATATATTATATCTGTTTTCACCCGGGGTATTTTCTTTGAGAAATCATATGCAAATTTGTCATAAACCTGTAATTTAATATTGTCATTGCATTCACTATCGTACTTTAATTGTGTTCTATTCATCATTGATCTTGTTTTTACCGCTAGTACTTGTTTAGTGGAGTCTTTTAGTTCGTCCATTGTAATCCGTGACAATGCGTCCGCTCCTACATTCGATTTTCCTTTTATATATTCAATTGTAAAGTCGTATTCTGGCAGTTCTAAGCGTATTCTAGCAAGCTTTGACGACGGGTCCTTCATGTTAAAGAGATAAACTAAGGGTCGATGGTCAGATTTCACCGTAAAGTGAGTGCCGTAAACATACGGTCGAAACTGCTTGATCGCAAAATATATAGCTAAAAGTTCAAGTTCGATTATCGGTTTATTCTGTTCTGCTTTATTGAAAGATTTTGACGCGAAACATGTCGGCAAATCATTTCCGTCATTGTTTTGGCTTAATATAGCACCGTATACGTATGTAGTTGGTGGTGGCGTGGCTTGATGTTGTTAGCCGTTATACATACGTATGTAGTTGGTGGTGGCGTGGCTTGCTGTTGTTAACGCCGTTATATATACATACATACGCGTAGGTATGTAACTAGTGGTTGGTGGCGCGGCTGTACCCGAAAACCGAACAAATGCAAGAATTACGTAGAACAATGCCGAAGTTTCGTATAAAAATGCAGGAGTCTTGTAGAAAAATGCCGAAGTTTCGTATAAAAACGCAGTAGTTTTGAAGAAAAATGCGGGAATTTCATTAAAAATGTAGGATTTGTAGAATACCGCAGGAATTTCGTTCTGGGTTTTTTGCCTCACCAACCAGGCCACCACATCACACAAGTACACCACTCTTAGCACTTTTTCATTTTTACCCTGCCAAGATCCCCTTCGCCGCCGCACGCCACGGTCGCCATGTTAGGTGTATCCACCTTGTAGTACACCAAAACTCACACTTTTTAATTCGGGTGCTCACCAGATATATTTGATGCTGCTCCTTTTATTTTGCAGCAACCGGAAGAACTGCAATCTGCAACACTCCAACTTTTACTTTTCTGCCGCTTTACTTTATGTTCAAAATATACACACGCGGTAAACTACTTTCGTTTTAAATAAAGACTTTAGTTTGTTTTCAATTACTTTTTCAGTTCTTCTTTATTTGTATTAGACCGTCTAGTTCAAGTTGCGTTTTCCGAATGAATGGCTTCCTTGAAGCCAGCCTACGATACACCTTCTAAAAACGAATGTGGATCGTAAGCTCGCCAGTGTTGACACCACACGCGATGTAATTTTATTATTTTGGGCAACATAAGTGTTGCCATATAAGCTGTTACCACATCGCGTGTGGTGCCATTACAGTACTAGCAACCGTGCTATCACTTGTTCCACCGACGTTGCCCTTGCTGTCTCGAACCTTTGTTTTTTTTTAATGATTGTCTTATTTTTTTTCACTCGTCGCCAAAATCTGTTGTGTGTCACGCGTTTATTTCCGATATCGACAAAAGTTAAAAAAGGTCTGTCACTAGCTTAGTACAAAACAGTAATCATCAAAACAGTAAAGCTTACGGCTATTACAATTGGTATTCATAACTCTGAAAAATATGTGTATATATGTATGTATTCTTTTTGCTATCAGCCAATCCGATATTGACAACGCATTGATGGGAAATTTGATTGTCAAAACCGGATGTTGCCACCTATTTGGTTTCTTTGGATCTTTTCCACTATCCAAAAAGGACGAAATTGGCCGAAGTGGTATGTTCCTTTTGTGGACTTTTGGTAGACCATACAGCCTAGGTGCTGTAGCTGCTGTGCATGTCAAGTGATGTTTCAGTTTTAAATCGATGTTTTTGTTTTTGTAGAGGTCATTCATAATATTGTTACTCTTTCTCATAAATTATTGGGTGGGGTCAGTTGTTCTATATGTAAGCTTGGCGCTGAAGAGGTCTTTAATTTTTTCTTTATAATCTTCCTTATACATCACCACTGTTACCTTTATTTGCATTCGTAATAATTATAGAATCCTTATGTTGCTTGATAAATCTTCGTGTTTCTTCCTAAATTTGAAGTAAAAATTTCTCTTTTGGACTGTTTATTAACTTATTTTTAAATGTATTAACTTTAGTTGCAAATTTGCATCTCACCATATCTTTTTCTCTGTTATCCTCCATAGTTTGTATGCTTTGTTCGAAGTCGGCTAATGCGTCGAAACGCGTAGGAGAAGAAGTAAACACTTGTTTTATTTAATATAACCGGCCAAAAAGCTCCAAATCCAATAGCATTTAATAATTTTTATTTGATTTTTTCTAAAATGTTAAAATAAAAGTAACCTTGAATTTTAAGTGATTTTTCAAAAAATTTTACTTAAACTTAGTTCCATTGATGTATCAACGAGCTTTTGAATAACCCTTTCCTCATAAAATATATGATTTGAATACTTTTATAGTAGTTTGTAAGTGATCCAATCAATTTTTCTTAAACCATTTTTCACATTAACATATCGACATGGGGATTCAGTGAATTTTTTTTAAATCCTTCCGTATAGTGATTCATATTTTTCATACATTTTCATAATTAGATTTAAGTGACGTTTTGATCCATTTAGTAACCTGCTTAGCTCAGCACTATAATTAAAAAGTACTAGTGACCTTCTGTTTCCGATATTTATCAATTACAAAAAAAATAAGTAAATTTTCTAAAATTTATATTCATATTTAAATATCGAGTTTCAAAATACTAAGACTACCAACCTAAGACGACCTGACCAAAAAAAAGAAAAAAAAAACATTGTTCGACTATAGAACATTTTGAATATCAATTCGGCATAATTGCCTAAAGTTTTCCATTTATCAATCCATTTAATAAATACATACTATTTTTCCAACATATTTAAATTTTAGCTATAATTCTCGCGGACCATACCGCAATTTCAACATTTTCAATATTTGTTCATATTAGATTTAAAAGACTTTTTGAACTAATTAAATCAAAATTTTTCACTCAGTAGTTATAACTACGCGGATAGCATTACCAAAGCCCATTTAAAAACCACAAATGCTGTAAAAATTCAGAATGTATAAATTTACAAAAAGATTTTACCATATACCTGTGCACAGGGAGAAAAAAACTGCTTTTCTTAAAATCAAACATCAAAATAAAAAAAATTAAAGAAAAATAAAAATAAATAAAAACAAAATTTAATTAAAATTTAACTCTTTTCCATTGGATGTGGATTTGCATGATAAAATCCACTCCTGTTGCATGCCAATTTTCAGCCGATGACCTACTGAGAAAAACATAAGTCAAGGCGTATTTAACAAGGTGGTGTTGGCCGTATATAAGTAAAAAATTACACTAACAAATTATACGCTGATGTCCATACTGTCATTGGTATGAGTTACAACAAACACATCATTTTGACGTAATGGCCTCCACGGCGAAAAACTCAGCTGTCGCCCCAACGCCACCTTGGTTAATACACCTTGACATAAGTATTACATAATTCGATTTATTTTTCAAAATATTTTATACATGGTGAACGATAGCTTGTTATTGTAAATGTTGGGCTCCCACTTCTTTGAGATTAGCCGGTTATGAGCGAATTTGATATACAATTTAAAGCATGTAAAGCAGACTTTGATAAAATTACTAAGCGAATTTTGCAAAATAGACCATTGTCTACGAATGCGAAAAAGTTAAACGAGTATAAATATTCGCTTATTACAGCCTACAATAATATTTTACTACTAGTTATTGCCAATAGTTCGTCTCATACCTGTACTCTCAAGGAAGCTCAAGTTAAGTTAGCCCGTTGTAAGGAACAGCTAGAAAAGTGTTTTACTAAACTGAATTGTTGCGTTAGGATTCCACCTGATAGCTTCTCGCTCATTTGCCAATCAGACTTAGCTGACTCTGAAGACCTGTATGCAGCTCTCAAGAAAAGCAAAAACTCCAATGACGTACAAGAAATGGCTCAGAAATTTTCTTGAGTCAAATTTCCTTAAGGCAGTACGCAGTTCTTAAGAAATTTACTACGTTTTCTACTACGGTTTTCTAAAGTTTTTGTGAAAAAAGAGCACAAGGCAACCCAGGTTTGCAACAGAAATATATGCCCGTTCCATTATTTCTTGAGGAAAGAGTGAGGCAACAGGCTGTGAAGTATCAAAAATGTCAAAATTCCTTGAGCACACACGCGAAATAATGGCTATTTTTTCTTGACCGTTTTCTTTAGAGCTGCATACAGGGCTTGAGTCAGAAGAAGAATTTAGTGACGCCAAGTCAGAAGCTTCGATACAATTCAGTCTTAAAAGAAGCACTTCACTTCCATCATTTAAAGATCAGCTAACTGTGTCCGACGAGCCGTCAACAGCTACCAGTTCACCAAATATTTGTACATTTTTTCAAGAATTTTCAGACATCACTACACCTGAACAGAAGAAATCCTTTATTAGCCTTTGTGCGTCAATCATTAGGGAAAATTACAACGGCGATCCGCTAGCACTTGAATCATTTATCGACAAAATTAATTTAGTTGAAGATTTTGCAGACGAAAATTTAAATACAACTTTTATATCATTTTTGAAGGCAAGGAACGTGAGGCAATTCCAACCGAAGTCAATTCAATTTTACCGAACAAAGATGCATGGAGACATAGGATAAAGCCAGTCAACTCGAAAGTTGTAGCTGGGAAAATTGCATCTTTACATGTCATAAACAACAATTATACGGAATTTACTAAGCGTGTCGAGGAGCTTTGGGATGCATTAGAGCGTTCTTTGATTATTGAAGGTATGACACAGTCTAAAGCCCGTGAAATGGCAGTTGAGCAAACGGTTAACGTTTGTAGACTTAATACTCGGTCGGATTTGGTCAAATCAATTTTATCGTCAACTACCTTCAGTGATTCAAAGAACGTGGTGGCAAAAATGATAGTCGAACAAAATAATCAAGTGAAAGAGCGTTAAGTGTTAGCGTTTCGAACCCGAGTAAATAGGCCAAATAGTTTTAGAGGTCACAATTTTAATATGTACAACAACAATTTCAGACAAAACAACTCTAATTTCAATAGGTACAATAGTAACGGTAATAACAGTAGGTGCAACAATAACGGTCCAACGGTATTCAAATAACAACATTCGAAACAATAACACCAACAATAATAATAATAGACGTCCAAATTCACCCAATAATGTTAATGTGCGCGCTTTAAACGCCCACGCCCCCGCCCCTCAGGAGCGAACACTGAGGAAGAATTGGACAATTAAATAAATCTTTCAACAAAGGGCATTTATTGCTTAAATTTGATTTACTCCGACTTAATTNCACAATAAAACCACGTTTTCTGTCGAAAAATTTATTACTGAGAAAATTTACTATTTTACAGTTTATTTTATCCTCCAATTCGGCTTTGTTTAGTTTTACTTGAGAGATTTCATCGTCGCCGGGAATGCCGAATCTTGTATTACATCATTCTTGTTACCATATAGTGTTTAGTATTGCACAATTTTTGCTCTTAAAATTAAGAAAATTATGTCGAGCAAAACTAAAACTATGCAAAAACGCGAATATGTGGTAGATTTCAGACCTTGAGTGGTTGATGTGGTAGATGCTCAAAAAAGTGGCAGATCTACCACAATGTGGTAGAAGTCCGATCGCTGATTCCAATTACACTAGTCCTCTAATTTTGGTTCCAAAAAAATCTACTAATGGTCAAAAAGCATATCGTATGTTGGTTTTATTTCCGCGCATTCAACAAAAAACTTATTGCGGATAAATTCCCTCTCGCACGATTTGACGATATTTTAGACAATCTTGGCAGAGCTAAATATTTTTCTACTTTAGATCTTTTATCTGGATTTCACCAAATCCCCTTACATGAAGATTCACGTGATATAACTTCTTTTAGTACAGGGAGCATATCGATGGAAAGTATTGCCATTCGGTTTAAGTATAGCACCCAACTCATGCTCGCGAAAGGTGAGTATAGCTTTTTCTGGTATTCCACCCAACCTAAAACTCAACCCAAATAAATGCAATTTTCTTCGGCCGGAAGTTACATTCCTAGGCCATAAATGTTCAGCTAAAAGTCTGTTGCCAGACGACACCAAAATAAACGCTGTTAAAAAATATACAAAGCCGACTGACAAGGATTCGGTTCGACGTTTCGTCGCGTTTGCTAATTATTACAGGCGGTTTATACCAAATTTTGCGTCTCTGGCAGCGCCTTCAAATCAACTAGGCAGAAAAAAGTGGAATTTATTTGGGACAGTGCGTGTGACAAAGCTTTAGAATTTTTAAAAGCAGCATTAATTTCGCCAAAATTGCTACAATACCCCGATTTCACTAAGGAATTTATTATTACTGTCGATGCCTCGAAAGTTGGGTGTGGTGCTATATTAAGCCAAAACCATGATGGAAATGATTTACCAATATGTTTTGCTTCAAAGGAATTTAACAATGCAGATCAGAAAAAGGAATTATTGAATTCGAACTTCTAGCAATCTATTTTGCCATTAAACTATTTCGACCATACGTTTATGGAAGGCATTTTTTTAGGAAAATCAGACCACAGACCATTAGTATACCTGTCCAATATGAAAGACCCCTCTTCAAAACTTTCAAGAATAAGGTTAGAACTAGCAGAATACAATTTTACTATTGAGTATATTAAAGGGAAATTAAATGTTGGCGCAGACGCACTCTCACGTATAATGATAGACGAAATAAGGGAATCAACGAAAAGTATTTTGGCAGTACAGACGAGATCAATGACTAGAAAGATGACTAGAGAAAATGGCAATATGATACAAAATACAGATAATAACGAAGAAGAAAAACAGGAGACATTAAACGTGTATGATAAATTTTCTTACAACTTTTGAAAAAGGACTCCGCGTATTAGTTCAGAAATTACTTATGATAAAGATGATAAAATTAAAAATTTACGAATTTCTGCACATATTAAACATTAAAAACTCCAGTAAATTATGCATTTGCTAACGAAATAATGAATTTCGATGATTTACTTTCGAGGGTTGAAATTGAAGCCAGCAAACGCAAAATTAAGAGGATTGAATGGCCAAAAGACGATGAATTTTTCCGTAATTTTACAATTGCTAGCTTAAAAAATCGCGGATATAAAATGTTAAGGACATTGCATATTATATTAACAGATCCTGTCGAAACAGTGACTGACGACGAAAAGAAACATCAACTTAAGACAATCTATCATAACGTCCCAATAAGTGGAGGACATTGTGGACTCAAAAGACTGTATGCAAAAAATCGCACTAAATATTTTTAGAAAAACATGACCCGTGATATATCAAAATTCGTAAAAAGTTGTGAGAAACATTTACTGCACAAAGTTAAACCTAAACACAGAGAAAATCTTGTTTAAACATCAACACCTAGTAAACCTTTTGAAGAAGTAATTATTGACACAATAGGCCCTTTGCCAGAGTCAAGATTTGGTAACAAGTTCGCTCTCACTATAATCTGCGATCTCACAAAATATTTAGTAACTATCGCGATACCAGATAAAAGTGCCGAAACTGTGGCTTCAGCTATTTTTGAAAGCTACATATTAATATGCGGCACAATGAATTCCATTAGGACCGACTTGGGAACTGAATATAAAAATTAAATTTTTTCAGAGATTACAAAACTTTTAAGTATAAAGCACGATTTTTCAACAGCACACCATCACGAAACCGTGGGAACGATTGAACGGAGCCATAGAGTTTTCAACGTATATTTACGCGCATATTTGAGCGAAACATTTTCTGACTGGGACACTTATTTGAAATATTTCACCTTTTTACCTTCGTTTTATTAGCTCGGGGTGTAACTATGTAATATTGATGCGCCTAAAAGATGCAGCGATTTCTATTCTCAAGTTACATACCTGATGACAGTACGAATGGCAATTATAATAGGGAGGTTTTAGTTTTTTAAACTATAATTATATTACATAATACAACGCCTAATACTGTTTTTGATAACCAATTTACTCCTTTCGAATTATTTTTCGGCAAGAAAGCAACTTTACCGTATGAATTGCGAAAAGAAAGGATAGACCCGATATATAACGTTGAAAACTATGCGAAAGAGGTGAAATACCGTATGCAAAATCATATGCAATAGCCAAAGAATTAATTAATAAACATAAAGCCCGTAGCAAAAATTTATACGATAGACACTCTCGTCCAGTAGAAATTAAAGAACACGATCTAGTTCTAATACAAAAAGAGCCCAGATTCAAACACGAAAGCATATATCAAGGACCACACCAAAAATAAATTAATAATGGTTCACAAAAACCGAATTCATAAGGTCACTTAACATATTTTGATGAAATTGTAATAAGAAATGCGAACACGAAATATATTTAAAGTTCTTATTACAAATTTTATTTTTTCTAACACAATTATTTTTTCATTTTTTCATTTGACTACAAAAAGTATCCACAGAAAAGATTTTGTAAAAATTTAAATAAACAAGTAAATTTCTTAACAAGTAATGTCCTACATACTTCCCCCTCCAGAGACTTTGCTAAGGTTGAAGTCTCGATCTAAAGCGTACATGACGTGGAATGCGACTTCCAAAATTGGGATATACTGTAACAGGAACTGAACGAGGGTCTTCACAAATATCAGTATTGAACATAAATGCTGGCTTGAGTCGATCGATTGATATTGATTTGGTGGAATCATTCATTTTGATGTTGAAAACTTTGTCATTTCTGCTCAGAACCAGATAAGGACCATCATATGGTGGTTGAAGAGATTTTTTAATAGAATCTTGACGCACGTATACGTGAGTGCATGAAGCAAGATCTTTGTGGACGAAAACAGAACGATTTGATTTATGCTTAACTTCAATTGGACGTAACGAGTTCATTGAAGATTTCAGTTGCTTGACAAAGTCATCTGAAGGAGACAAATCGCTAGTGTTATTAAAAAAATCACAAGGAAGCTTTAAAGAAGTTCCATAAACAAGTTCAGCAGGACTAGCGTTTACATCCTCACGTAAACTTGATCGAAGACCAAGCAGCACAATTGGTAACACTTCCATCCAGCTATTAGTATTGTGACACATCAAAGCAGTCTTCAGCGAACGATGCCACCGTTCAATCATGCCATTGGCGCAAGGATGATATGGTGTAGTGCGTATTCGTTGAGATCCAAGAAGCTGTGCAAGTTCTTTAAATAAATTTGACTCAAATTGACGACCCTGATCCGTTGTAATCCTGGAAGGAACTCCAAAACGAGATATCCATCCGTGAAATAAAGCGTCCGCTACTGAGTGTGCACTTGCGTCTACTATGGGAAACGCTTCTGGCCAGCGGGTGAATCGATCAATACAAGTTAAAATATACGAATACCCACGCGAGGAAGGCAATGGTCCGACTAGATCAATGTTAATGTGCGAGAAGCGTGAACTTGGAGAATCATAGCTACCTACAGCGCTGTGATTGTGTCGATAAATTTTTGAACGTTGACAAATGCTACAAGCTTTAGACCATATTTTAATGTCCCTTTTTAAATTTGGCCATACGAAACGTTGTAAAATCATTCGAGTTGTTGAATTTGCTCCTGGATGAGACATATTGTGTACATTCTTAAAAATTTCTCCGCGAAAATAATTTGGAATAAAGGGTCTTGCAGTTGATGTGGAAATGTCACAAAATATGGGTCTCGATGTCGATGGAATTGTTAAAGATCTAAGAATTAAAGATGAAGAACTTGGATTTTCTATTAAAGCTTTTAATTCTGCATCTCCTTCTTGCGCTTTTGCCAATTCTTCATAATCGATGAGGTTTGGCAAATCTATAGTGGAGATCCGAGAGAGAGTATCTGCCGTAACGTTCTCATTCCCTTTAATATGACGTATATCCGTGGAAAACTGTGACAGAAAGTCAAGTTGACGGAATTGACGAGGTGAAGCCTTTTCAGGTTTTTGTTTAAAAGCGAAAGTAAGAGGCTTATGATCCGTGTAGATTATAAAATTTCGACCTTCTAGCATGTATCGAAAATGCTTCACCGTAAGATATACCGCAAGTAGTTCTTTATCATAAGTACTATAGCGTTTTTGAGTATCATTCAGCTTCAAAGAATAGAATCCAAGTGGTTTCCAAACTTCACCAACTTTTTGTTGAAGAACCCCACCAATTGCTAAATCGGACGCATCGACCATAACGGATATCGGTACCAAATCGGTAGGATGAGCCAACAGCGTACATCGGGACAATTCGTTCTTACATTTTTGAAATGCAGATTGAGCTTCAGGTGTCCATTCGATTAGAGATCTGTCGTTCTTCTTATTACCTTTCTGATAAATAAGAAGTGGGATTTGCATCTCCGCCGCGTTCGGTAAAAATCTTCGGTAAAAATTTAACATCGCAGTAAAACGTCGCATCTCCTTGACAGTTTTCGGTTGCGGGAAGTTTAAGATTGCATCGACTTTCTCAGGAATTGGTTGAATGCCTTCGGCGGAAACTAAGTGGCCAAGAAATATTACTTTGTCTTGTCCAAAATGACATTTCGAAACATTAACAGTTAGACCATATGTCTGTAAGCGATTAAATAATTGCTCAAGATCAATTAAATGCTGCTCTAGAGATTCGGATGCGATTAGAACATCGTCGAGATAAGGGAAACAAAAGTTTAGCCCCCGAAGAACATCATGCATAAACCGCTGAAATGTTTGAGCGGCGTTACATAAACCAAAGGTCATAAATTGAAATTCAAATAAACCGAATGGCGTAATAATTGCGGTTTTTTGAACATCGGCTGGAGCAACCGGAATTTGATTATAGGCACGAACTAAGTCGATAGTTGAAAAAATAGTTTTTCCTGAAAGCCCATAAGCAAAATCATAGATGTGCGGAATGGGATAACGGTCAGGAACAGTCTGTGCATTAAGACGACGATAATCCCCGCAAGGACGCCATTCACCATTTTTCTTTAAGACCATATGCAACGGACTGGACCAGGAGCTTTTCGATGGACGACAAAGTCCTTGATCCATCATAAACTGAAATTCTCGTTTTGCAATTTCGAGTTTATCAGGTGCTAAACGACGAGGTCTCGAAAATATCGCTGGACCTTTTGTCTCAATAACATGTTCAACGCTATGAGGGACTTTTTTCTGATGTGACGATGGGTTAGTTAACTCCGGATATCGAGATAAAAGTTTATGAAAAATCGTTGTACTAACAAGCGTCTTAACTGCTGGCAATTCATTTGCTGTGCGTAACTTACCAGCAGAACGTAGGCCTGTTTCGGAATCTATTAAACATCCTTCTTTTAAATCAACTAGTAGGCCAAAGTGTTTTAAAAAATCCGCGCCGATTATAGCGCTGTTAACATCAGCAATAATGAACTCCCAAGCAAACGAACGGCGTAGACTAAAAGTGGGAGCTATTAGTTGAGTGCCAAACGTGTTTATAGGTGTGCCATTAGCAGCAAACAGCTTGTATTTATCGGGCTTTTTGGATGATATTGCTGTTGACGGTAGTACTGACACATCTGCACCAGTGTCTATCAGGAAGTTTATGCGTGTGAGCTTATCGAAGATATGTAGGCGATTGATTGTAGAGTTCCGGCCACTAGTTTCATCTAGTGACCGGCCGGCGAGTTTCCCTGGCGACGTTGCTTGAAGGTGCAGGGTTGTCGACAATTCCGAGCTTTAGGTCCAAATCGACGATGATAATAGCACCATTCTGATGTATTCGCAGCTGACTCAGCTTTGTAACATCCACGAGAACTCGATCGACTCCTGTGTTGAAAGCGTTTTTTCTGAAGGTTACTTACTGCTGTGCTTAAAGTTGAAATTTGTTGTTGAAGATCCATTAGTTCAGGAAAAGATTGTACAGCAGCCACTGTTGATTGAGGTGCTGATATGGCTTGGATTTTATCCGCCATAACTGCGAGTTTATCAAGAGCTTCGGAAGATGTTGCTAACACAGCTTGTGTTTGTGAAGGCAGTCGTTGAAGCCACATATTACGTAGAAAGTCTTCACTGACACCACCATGAGAGAGACCACGCATCTCCCGTAGAAGACAACTGTGTTTCTTGTCCCCTGCGTTCAAATCGTTCAATAACTTCTGAATTCTTTTCTCCTACGATATAGAGAAATGATCGACGAGACGTTGTTTCAACTGCGTATAAACATTCTGAGGTCGCTCACCTGACTTAAAAGGCTCCAATTCAGGAAGAATAGTGAAATATTTCGTTTTCTCAGCCACGATTCCATGGTGTTCAAACTGTGCTTCGATCTGGGCAAACCAAACCAGCGGGTTTTCTCTCCAAAATTTCGGAACGCGAAGATGAACGGCTGATGATGAAGCATTCACAACGCTTGAAGCGGCAGCAAATGTATTACCAACTGAGGCTGATTCCTGCGATGAGGTGGCATTATCTCTGGAGCGCGTATTTGGCATCGTGTACTCGATCACGTCGGGGTCACCAATTGTAATAAGAAATGCGAACACGAAATATATTTAAAGTTCTTATTACAAATTTTATTTTTTCTAACACAATTATTTTTTCATTTTTTCATTTGACTACAAAAAGTATCCACAGAAAAGATTTTGTAAAAATTTAAATAAAAAGGTAAATTTCTTAACAAGTAATGTCCTACAAATTTTTAAACATGCAACTACATATGCAGGCCGCTGTGGTGTAGTGCTAAGCAGTGCGCGCTTCCACTCCGCAACACCTAGGTTCAAGCCCTTGTCAAAGCAGCATCGCAAAATATATAGAAAAAGGGGTTTTCGTAATAGCGGTCGTCCCTCGGCAGGTAATGGCCAACCTCCGAGTGTATTTCTGCCATGAAAAACAGCTGCCCATTAAAAAATCGGAGGAGAAGCTCGGCCAAACACTAACATATGCGTAAGCGCCAATCTATTATTATACATATGCATTTTTCTATTTTCCGAAATTGCTCAATTTAACTAAATATGAATCTTCCACGTTATACAAATATAATCTACTTAGTTATAATGTTTTAATATTAAGCTACACCAATGACTTAAACTTACCAATAGCTATACCTAAACATTAATTACTGTAAAAACAACAAAAAAATAACACAAAATTGCTACATTATTTATATTTATTCATCTGAAATCAAATGAAAATTAATCTTTGGTTAGTATATCTTTCAAAAAATGTTTGAAAATAAATAAAGTAAACAAACGTAAATTGTAGCTCCTATAAAATAATAACGTACATCATTGAAAGTAGTAAATAAGGAAAATATTACGATTACATTAAAAAAAATATTTACTATATTTTATAAAGCTAAATTGGTTGATTAAATTACTAGAATTGGTTAATTAAGATTAATTATTAACTTATTAATTAAGACAAAATAATGCCGTTTATTAGTTCAAGCTAAGGGGGAAGGAAATAATCTTTTGCTTATGCATCTCATTCCTCCACATCAATTTGCCATCGCCTCTTGGAGCATTAGATTATTGTAAGCCTGATTACATTATAATGATCTTTTCCAATGAGGGTGATGTAATGGCAACCCGATTGATATGGCAGCGCTATTCAGCACTATCATAATGTTGCCACTACTGCCATATCAAAAACAGTTATTTTTCACTTGAGCCGAAGCGTCAGTTTAGTGAAAAATAAAAATTCATTCGCTACTCGACTTCTAAACCCGCCGGTTCAACCTTTGTGAAATAAAGTTAAAGTAAATTTGAAACATTTAAAAAGTATTTGATTTTAAACGCAAGTAGTAACGCTAGTGCATTGCAGCTCATATAATTAGTGCTTATTGTTTGAGCTCGCTTCGGTTTAATAATTTGGCTGGGCTACCATTCTATTGGTATTACCTAGAGGAAGCGCCGGTAGATTTTAAAAGAGGAACGGCTAATTGGACGAGGAAGTTGCACATTTTCCTGCACCCCGACTGTGCGCCAGCAAGCAGCATATTATTTTGCAACGTAGCAACAGCGTTGGAACTTCCTGTGGGTAAGCGGCTACAGACCGAGTAGCATCAGTGTGGGTGAGCACCTGCGCAACAGTTGAATTTGGTCTAGTTATAGGCAAGTTAGAAATTTTAAAATATAGGTGTGAAATGAACGAGTGCTAAGAAATTTTTGGTTTAAACAGTTCGAATTTTTTAGGGTGTCAAAGAGGGTTGTCAGCTTTTGAAAAAAATTTAATTCAAATTATTTAATAAGTTAACTGGATTGTCAAAATATGGGTATCAATCAAAATGGGTTTGAAAATAATTTATTTCTGAACTGTATTTAGGTGAGTTGCCAAGTGTTAAAAAATCTAAATCGACTTAATTCATCAGTTCATTAAAATATGTATCCCAATGCCAGACGGAAAAATTTAAAGATTTTAGTGTGAATATACATTTAAATGGGTTTCCAGCTGTATGTAATGTTGAATTTGTTTTACTTATACACAAAATTTTTAATTATGACTGCCACTTTTTTTAAGAACTGGAATTGTACATAGATGTGCAATAAGGCTTTAATTTTTTAAGTCAGAATGTTTTAGCCAGAGACATAACTCTTATAAGAGAAAAGAATAAAAGTCAGTCAATAAATATTTTTCGAGTCATCTACAATTATTATTCAAGGACTTATATTATAAAAGTCCTTTCATAATAATTATCAGAAAGATAAATTTGTTTAAGTCTTCAAAGACTTTTATTTTAAGACTTATATTATAAAAGTTTTTTATAATAACTATCATTGAGATATATATTTTTAAGTCTTCAAAGACTTTTATTTTATGGCTTATATTATAAAAGTCTTTTCATAATAATTATGAGCGCGAAAAAATTTTTTAAGTCTTAAAAGATGGGACTTTTACAGGAGCATTTCAGGATTAGTTGGGGACCAGTTCGGAGCTAGGTGGGGGCAAGTTCGGGACTAGTTGGGGAACAGTTTGGGACCAGTTCGGGCTTGGGTTGGGACCCGTTCGGGACTATATACAAAAAAAATTTCGCACTGATAATTATTATCAAAAGACTTTTATAATATAAGTCTCAAAATAAAAGTCTTTGAAGACTTAAAAATATTTATCTCAATGATAATTATTATGACAAGACTTTTATAATATAAGTCTCAGAATAAAAGTCTTTGGAGACTTAAAAATATTTAACTCGCTGATAATTATTATGAAAAGACTTCTATTATGTAAGTCTTAAAATAATAGTTATCGATGACTTAAAAAAATTTTCTCACACATAATTATTATCAAAAGACTTATAATTCTTACGAAAGTTTTGATGACTTTTTTAAAACTCCACCATGAAATAATTATTATTCTGGGTCTCTGGTTTTAGCCGTACAGAGTGATTTGAAATTTGATGAAATGAAAACCGACACAAAGCGAAATCTCTCATCACTCAGATGGCTTTAGATAAATCATTGGGAATATTTTTTGAGGTTTTTGGATAGGGTTCCACCTGTTTAAATAGTTAAATTAAATTTTGGCGTTTTAACGCCATGCCGGTTCACTGGTAATTTGATAATGAACGTAAATGATCGACAGCTAATAGTTTTAAGTATGAACAGTATGAACATATATTTGAATTCAAGTTTCTATAAAATCTATACATAATATATTTGTTCGTCTCTATACAAGATAAAAAACAATAATCTCTTTTTTTATAGATTGTCACAATATGTAAAATATTTTATGTACATACCTACATATGAGTGAAAATCTCTCAAGTGGGCCACCCAAAATTGGGTGGTCAAGAATTTTTCGCACAAATCACTTTATTCGGTTTACAACCATAAAAAAAAACATAATTTGAGCAATTTTCCAAAATTCGAAGTTTTACAAGAGTTATTGTTGTTAACTTTTTTTGATGAATTCAGTAATTATTTTTTATCCACTGATTCATAGCATGTATCTTGCTGATTTTTCCACTATAATATTTAATTAGACACGCTTTAGCTTGATTGTTTAATTTTTTCGTTTTTAATTTTTTTCGGGGTATTGCATCCAAAGGGGTGACCCGATCCAAAAAAAATTTCCACACACTTCTAGTCACCTACTTTTGTAATTTTTGGCCACTAATTTATTTAGAAATTCGGTTTTAAATATGCCCTTTTTTGTAAAATTCGGAAATTAGCGTACATTTATCACTCCTATTCTCCTTAAAGCAGCCACTTCACCAATACATTTTTATATTCCCCTTCACTTTACACTTTATTCGATTAGTTATAACTTTCTTTATTACTTTAACTTTAACCAGTTAATCACAATTTATTAAATAAAAACACCTTTAAAGTCACGCGTCTGCCTTTGGTTGCATTCGCAAATTAAATGGCATCGTTCAGCTGTCAAACTCTAAAATATACAAGAAGGATGAGATACAAAATAAAATAAGATAAACCCAGTAAGCATTAAAAATATAAACCTTTTCATGGAAAATATGTGTTCTCTGGAAATGGTGTTCAGCCCCTCTTCTTTGGCAACACAGAAAGTAGAATTCACAGCTCGTCCATGTTATTCGCAAAACACTGAGCGTTTTGTTCATATAGTTCATGAATCTGCAATGGCGGTCACCGATGAACAACGCATGTGCCACATTTTAGCTAAACTCGAGAGCCGACATAAATACAGCCAGCTTAAATCCCGCCGAAATTTTATGGATTAAAATTTCCGTTACAAAACAATCATGTCACAAACTGTTGTGTGCGAGCGGAGAAAAGTAATAAAAGTTGTTTTTTCCGTTTTTCCAACTAAAAATAAAATGTGTTTTATTTCGGGTTATACTGAACTATCCGAAATACTTCTATCGCAACAAATTAATAATTTTTGAAGGTCTTTAATTTACTGTCATTAGGGCGGTACGTTAGGGAGGTAGCAACTGAGATCTGGTGGGTAAGTACCACAATGGAGCACATGAGGTAAGAAAAACCCTCTCCTCGAGACAAAAACATTGGTATATCAGACTTTAAAATCCGACTATAAATGCCGAAGATATGAAGAAAAATGTAATGGGCGACTACTAGGGTTGTCAAAAAAAAAATAAAACTTTAAGTGCTTTTCACAAATACTTCATATGAGGGGGTGTGCGGCTGAACTTTTTTTTTCGATACGGTCTAATGTATATGTATGTATATATGGGAAAATTTGCGTAAACAAAGAATAGAGGCCGGTCCACATACCTACAACTTTGGTGTTGCGTTGGCGTCGAGTTTCAATGCAGCCGTGGCACATAGCCGAAATTTGGCAACGCTAACGTCAACAGAAAGCAGAAAGATCGTGCCTCGGTAAATAAATAAATTAATGTTAAATATTTTTGCCTTTTAATCAAATGAGGGCAGGAAATATAATTATATTATATATAATTTTTCATCCGATTATTGATATGAAATATTAATTTATCTGTCGTTAATATGTTAATTTGGTGGCCAAAGCATTATCTGCCAAGCTTCATTGTAGAAAGCATACCCAACGCCAAAGTTGTAGGTATGTGGACCGGCCTCTATTCTTTGTTTACGCAAATTTTCCCATATCCACATATGTATACATATACATACATACATATCGGCACCTGAAATGCAAAATAACGTATCATCATCGTCACTGAAATGGAAAAAGTGGCATTTTTTTTTCATAAAACGACGTGGGGAGTTGTAATATGACGAAATCTATCATAGCAATCAAAAAGTGAATTTTGAATTTTTTATAAGTTACGACTTTTTGCATTTCAAGTGAGGATGATGATACGTTATTTTGCATTTCAGGTGACGATATGTACATATCGCACACCTTCTTCAAAAGAGGCACAACTCAAAATTTGCCATTTTTGAAATTACGTGCTAAAAATGTACCCAGAGCTTTTATTTACCTTTCAGCAAAAGCTGGAGCAAATTTTCGTTATAATTTGTTTAAAAAACCTAAGGTAAAGTCGCCCTTGCCCATATGATTAGCCTGAGCTACGAAATAGTTTTTCGCATTTTCTGACGAGTTGACGTTTTGAGTTGTGACTCTTTTGAAGACGGTGTGCGATATGTTCTTGAACAACAATCCACAAATACATTTTTTCATCAAGGATTATATTTCGTTCAGGTATACAGCATAACTGCTACTAGTAGCAAACTATTTTGGGGGTGTTAAAAAGTGCTTAGTTGTTTTTTGTTTCTGCAGCACAAACGATTATACTATCTATCCTCTTTATTTATTTTTTTCTGTAAAGGCAAAACACATGCATATGTATGTACTAGGGATGTTGCGAATGTGGAATTTTAGACATCCGCGGATGCGAATATCTAACAGCTAACATCCGCGGATGCGAATGCGAATGCTGATGTCAAGTATTTTTAAGAAACAATTGGAATCTAGCATAATGGCGAGATCGTTGTTTTAACAGCGCTTACAAGCCAAACCAGATGTGCCAGGTTTTTCTAAAGCTTTTTAAAAAGAATTCTTCATTCTCATTCCTTTGGCTGTTTCGAATTTGAGGAATCTGTAACTTCATCAGCGTTTTTCGATTTAATTTCTGTAATTCATTTTTTATACTTTCTTCTGCGACTGGTTTGAAAAATTTGTGCTTATAGCGAGCTGAGTAAGTGGATATGAAAAATAAATTATTATTTTCCAGGAATGAAAATTTTGAACAAAATTCTGTCTTCAAAGACGTGGCTGCCAGCCGAATCGGATCAGAATATTGTTATTTAAAAAAAAGCACCCTGTTTTTTATAAGCATTTGAATCTCAGATAGTTACGTAATTCTTATCTTATTAAAGGTAAGACCTATAGTTTTTTAATTATTTGAGCATCGATTCTCTTTATAGCGAGACGTTGATCATTTCTGCTGGAATTCCCTATTGAAGGAGCTTACTCTTTGACTTTAAATAGCAAAGTAGGGACAGTTTTACCGCAGAAGTTTTTAGCCAAGGATCCAATGTATATCCCTATGAAAAAAATATTGCTCGACAAGTAAACAAAATTACTACCAAAATTTTTGCTAAAAATAAATTCCCCAAAGAACCCAATTTGAAGTTATTGAAACGAATATATGTAACATCAATAACAAACCACGAAAATTTGGTTAGGAATTACAGTGCACACTATCTTCTTTTGTGTCTAGTTGTTTTTTTAAGATTGGTCCAAAAATATCATAATTAAGAAAGAAAGCAATGCAGGTATTTAAAGCACAGAAAAAAACATTGTTATAAAGACTATGTTCTCTTTGAAGAACGTCAAAGGGCAAGCAGAAGTTGGTACTTGTATGACTGCCCATTGATAGCTCGGTTATATAACATAAGAAATAATATGTTTAAAGATATTTTTATCAAAGTTGATAAATATGACATTTGACCAGTTTTGTTACACAAATACTCCCACGACCACAGGCAAAAATATTGGCTACAATTTGTCATTTTTTTTTTGTCATAGAACGTATATTANAATTCAAAATATATTGCAGGTCAAAGAACCCAATTTGAAGTTATTGAAACGAATATATGTAACATCAATAACAAACCACGAAAATTTGGTTAGGAATTACAGTGCACACTATCTTCTTTTGTGTCTAGTTGTTTTTTTAAGATTGGTCCAAAAATATCATAATTAAGAAAGAAAGCAATGCAGGTATTTAAAGCACAGAAAAAAACATTGTTAAAAAGACTATGTTCTCTTTGAAGAACGTCAAAGGGCAAGCAGAAGTTGGTACTTGTATGACTGCCCATTGATAGCTCGGTTATATAACATAAGAAATAATATGTTTAAAGATATTTTTATCAAAGTTGATAAATATGACATTTGACCAGTTTTGTTACACAAATACTCCCACGACCACAGGCTACAATTTGTCATTTTTTTTGTCATAGAACGTATATTAGTGCACTTGCACAACATTCGCACTCGCAAAAGCTCCACATTGATTATTGCGAATGCGAATGTTGAAATTAATGCGGAAGCTCCGCGGTTGCTAATGCGAATGCGAATATTCGCAACAACCCTGGTATGTACATACATACGTACATATAAAAGTATGCATGTACATATTTATATATAACTTTAAAAAAGATTGTACTGAATAATCTATGCTTATGTTTATAAATAATTTTTTTTGTGTTCTCGGTTGCACCACGGCCGCTGCGAGTCCGCGCGCCACGCGGCATGAAGCAAAAGCACCCGTGGCAGGAGCGAAAAAAAATTAATAACTAACGACTCCGTGCAAGTTTGCGTGTTTTTTTCTTTTAAATAATGTATTATAGAATAAGGATTGATATTCAATGTAAACGATTAAAAAGTCTGATTCAGAAGTAATAAATATACCCATTTGTTTATACAAATTAAAAAAAAAAACTATACAAAATAAGATTGTTTGAAAAATTTTAACAATCAGGCTAAAGCGTGTCTAATTAACTATGTATTATCGTGAAACAAATCAGCAAGAGACATGCTATGAATCAGTGGATAATAAATAATTACTGAATTTATCAAAAAAAGTTAGTAACAATAACTCATGGAAAACTTCGAATTTTGCAAAATTGCTCAAATTATATATATTTTTTATGGTTGTAAACCGAATAAAGTGATTTGTGTGGAAAAATCTTGACCGTCCCATTTTGGGTGGCCCACTTGAGAGATGTTCACTCATAATTTTTTGGTTACTGACAATAATAAAAAGCGAAGGTATGAAACCAAATAGCATTTTTATAAGTTTTTCTAACTTGATACTTTGATGAAGACCCATTTTTTGTTTCTTTTACGATACATTTTTTTATGGCGTCGCAGCAACACTGGCCAGCAGCCACTGCACTTACATCGCATTTGATAAATGTTTTAGTTTTGTCAATTATTTTAAAATTTGGCACAACCGATTTTTTTTTTTT